>NC_139221.1:262194472-262236972 GCF_055691185.1 Crinia signifera | reverse complement strand
TTTTGGGCGTTCTACATAAATATGTATAAATAAACATCAAAGTAAAACTCTGTTGAAGTATCTTTCATAATATATTTTTTGTTACGAACAATAAAAAAGTCATGTTTGGTCAATGGTGTCTTGTCTTTTAATACCATATTTTATTGGAGAGTTCCAAAAATATTAAATAATTACATCAATGACATTTTCTTGGGTTAAATGGTGTCTAAAATTAGAATAGCTGAGCGAATTGCAATACGATATGATCTTGCCCATAATTATTAAATGACTACAGTATTGGTCTGAGATCATAATGAAATCTATGTAAAATTAATGAACACGTTATTAATAATATATGGAATCTAGATGCACTCTGTGCAGTGTGTGTGTGTGTGTGTGTGTGTGTGTATATATATATGTATATATATATATATATATATATATATATATATATATATATATATATATATATATATATATATATATATATATATATATAAAGAAAGAAAGAAAGACCAGGCTATTTTGTTCTAAGGGCGAGTTGGGCTTAATTCACTAAGTAGTTGATTTAATATTAATATTTAGATGAGAGGCTGCTGGAATATAAGAGGCTATTTGTGCAGAGGCTGGGGTTGTCTGGGAGTTAAGATGGCGACTTGGTATAAGACCTGCCTCTTCTCAGTGATGAGGCAATGGCTATAAATCCGTTGTTGTTTATGAAAATTTACAACTTTGCAATACAAGTTTATGAGTTGTTCGGTTTTTCCATTGGTCGTTCCTGGTCATGTGGATAGTAACTGTGAACATTAAGTTTTTTATAATTTCCCTTGCGAGAATAGAGCCGCATTCTTTTGCTGTGCTCAGTCCTGCTTCGGATCTGCCTGGCTCCCCAGCACACAGCCCACTTGTTCTCTGAAAGGCAATAGGCAGCAATGTATATGGAGGTTCGTATCCAGCAGCCGCCTGCAGCACAGGTCCAGGGTGGCAGCGCCGGATCCTTCCCTTACAAGGTGTGGCATTTTGGATTCAAAGCACCGGAGTGGCGGATTTGCAGCTTGCAGCCTGCTTGGTTTCCTGCTTCTCCTGGCACCAAGAGGGGCTCGATCTCTCTCCTGTGCAGCCAGGGCGACAGCTGTCAAAGTGGCAAGGATTTCTGTGAGCCAGGAGCTAAAGGTGAGAAATGTGCCCCACTTAACATCCTGCAATCATCTCCAGTGCCCAGTCCAAATAAACTCTGCAACTATTTATTGTCTTCTGCTCAGCCAAGTCCATCACAGATGCCATTATTTTGGCAATTTCCCACGTACATGTGCAATCAAAGCTATGGGTATCCTCTGTATACTAACTCTATCTATCTATCTATCTATCTATCTATCTATCTATCTATCTATCTATCTATCTATCTATCTATCTATCTACTGTATATATATATATGTGTGTTTACGTGCACACAATTGGCTCTAAGAATATTGTTTTTTTTTAATATAGATGAATCGATAGATAGATAGAAACATAGATAGATAAATATATACATTTATAGATTTGTTGTTCACAATGTACACTTAATATATAATAAAGACGTGTCTAGATTTTTATTAATGTAATAACGTATAATGTTATTTGGATATCATTAATCTTCCTAAGCAATGTAAAACAATACTGTATATTGCAATAATGTACTGCAATCAAATAGCTTTACAAATTCAAAAGTCGGCTCATTTATTAATAGTCGTATACAAGGTACTTAGCTAGTTTCATAAAAAAAATCAGATGATAGATAAATTAATAGACAGATAGATAGATAGATAGATAGATAGATAGATAGATAGATAGATAGATAGACAGACAGACAGACAGATAGATGGATGATAAAGACAGATTTAAGGTATGCTCTAATTGAACAATTTTAAGATTTTAACATGTGATTATTGGATAAAAATCGTTTGGAAATAACACCAGCATGTCAGCTGTTTGCAGATTGGACAATTTGATGGAGCTGACTGATATTGTTCCCTCTTGGAAAAAAAAATGTATTTTGTTTACTGTGCACCTCTATTGCATTCCGTAACTGGCTGAGCATCGCCAGTGTCGTTTTCATTAGATATGTAACAACAGAAATCTGTTTTTCAGTGTCTGCTATTCATGATCAGTAATTAAGGGCAATGCTTGGATGAATTCAGTTGTTACTCTGTGTTGCTTGTGATCTGCTAGCTGATGAAATATAAAATTTGCATTACATTGCAGTATCTGCCTGGCTGCATATAATGGAGGATTTATTGTGGGTGAGGATTCGGTGCTGCCACTGTGTGGTGGGTGGCGGTATCTACGGTTATTGTAAAGGAAGGCTGCTAATGTAATTAAAGGTTGCTTTATTTGACATCTAATCATCAGTACTGTATATGATTGTTACAGGTGACCCTCTTATGCTGGATTTAGTCGTATTTTTCTTAAGTGAAAAGAAGTTAAATTCTAACATGTTACCTTTGTATGTATAAAGCTAAGGGCATGTGCGACTAGCTCAGTTACTGTGTATAATGTTATTAATCAGAAGTTAAGAGTTTCTTTCCCTGGAAATACGAAGGAGCTGTAATAAGCAATTTGCGTTCCAGATTCGTTTTATGTGATCTATACAAGAGATGACCCAGCTTAGCACCTGCCCGCATGGGAACTATGACGTTATTTAATGCTACATTCATTTCACCAAGTATTTATGTGACAATGCCGCTTATTTACATTCAGAAACGTAAATAAATAGCGTGAACGGAACACTACGGCACGTATTAACTGTTATGGGGCATAGGACAAAAAGAAAACATTGCTCAAAGCTATTTTCCTTGTGTTCAAAATGGCTGCTGCACCTAAGATTTAATGGTTTAAGCAGATTTCTCTGCTTGGAAGTAAGATAAAAAGGGAAACAGAAGGGGCAGTGTCTTAACCATTGATCTGCCAGAACAATCCCTGGTACATTTTACAGGCCCCCAGACAATGGCATGCATAAACCAAGCCTTGTATTTCTCCCTGTCTTTCTCTGGTCAGCTTTTACCTTTTTTTCGTTAGTTTTTAGTGCTATAATGACATTTTTATTTCCAATTAAATTTCTAAGTAGGCAATCAACCCAATCCCTGTAATTCCACCCCGATTAAATAATACATATTCAGTGTTTATTTTAGACTAATTAAAATTGAATTCTATAATCTTTTCTTAAATATTAATTTCACTAGCTTATTATACTGTTGAGGTATGGTATTACTGGGGGAAACTAATTGATATATATATATATATATATATATATATATATATATATATATATATATATATGCAAACACACATACATACACACACACACATACACACACACACACGCATGCATGCACACCATGCACACCATGCACACCATGCACACATAAGTACACATTCAAACTCACACACAAGATTTGCATGCATACACACACACACACACACACACACACACACACACACACACACACACACACACATGCACACACACACACTATCACATTTAAACTGCACCGTGCATACAAATATTTGATATCAGGAAATACCAAGGAGAATCCCCCCCCCCCCCCCCTTCCTGCTCATTAGTACATAACTTATCAGAGAACGATATATTTCCCTCCTATACACTATAACTAAGCAGATATATAATATTCCCGAGTTTACTAGTTTATGCAAAGTCAGACATATGGGCTGTACTGACATACCGTCTCATACACACTAGCTATGCTTTTATTCGTTCAGCTTACAGTAAGTGATGTATTCCAAGGAACCTATTACAGGCTTTTCAGCATCAAAGTTGAACATTCTTCTAAAGCATTTACTGTGGATTTTATAGTCATGAAGGGAACAGACTTCTGACCGGATTCCAGTGCTTGGGCCATAAAACTCCTCCACCACACTCAGATAAGAGAGGGCTTTTTAAGTTAGGATCTAAATTGTTAGATGTTTACAGCATAATTGTTCATTGAAATGTGAAATATGTTAATTACTCCCACATTTGGTATTCTATCCTTATATAGCAATAACAGCAGGTCCAGCATATATACTACAATATATAATACAATATATATACTACAATATATACTACAATATATACTACAATAGATAACCGAACAAATGTTAATTTCAACGATAATATATTTACTTTGCCTGAACGTGCTCTAAAGAGTTATTAACTTGCTGTTTGTTTGTTTGTTGTTTCGATAATTCGGCAATATTTATGGTCATACTGCGTATTGTTCGTGTTTTGTTTACGTTGTGAATGTTTGTTAGATATTAATCATGGATTATTCATCCAACATATTATAATAATGTAAGTCTATCTGATTAAGTATTTTTGAATAATGACCATAATATACAGGCAGAGAATATATGTGTATCATAGAGCAATAATGTTGCTTTTAAAATATTTGAGTTGCGTCACAGGAGAAATATTATAAGTTGGTTATTTTCCATTTCAGCAGTGTATGGATATATATATATATATATATATATATATATATATATATATATATATATATATATATATATGTATATATATATAAAAGGTCCGACTGCGACATCTTTCCATTTCTTTCCTGTAGTATTGGAAAGGTTCATTGTAGTAATACTGTAGATACTGCGGCTATGTCCCCCATTTACTATTATTATAGTAGGGTGCTATACACAGGGTATCCCTGTGACTTGGTTCCAGTAATAGTAAACATTGTATATCTCCCCCAATAGAACAGCAGTGAACACTCCCCATTCCCCATGTAATATGATGTGTATATTACAGTTGTAGTATATGTGCCTGGGAAGCTGCTTGTTATTGGGAAGTTTGCTGCTCAGTCCCAGTCCCAGGGGAGCACCACCATAACTCCTTCCCATTGGCTAATGCATGATCAGCTGCTTATATTTGCTTCTGTCGCTTTTGGCGCTTGGCCATCCAGAAACAAACCAGTTCGATGACTACTAATAGTTATAGCTAGATGTACTAATACACAACAAATCACAGGAGCAGGAAGTGCAGGGCAAATGAGTTCTTACTTTGTGAATGGCACTTTCCCTGGGAGCCTGCCTAATGGGCAGGACTCCTTTGTGGGTCAGATACCCCTCTACTCCTCTGGCTATGAAGCTTTAAGGCATTTTCAAGGTTCTTATGGGACAAGTTCCCTCCAGGACAAGTCTTACTCATCGCCATGCTTCTACCAGCAATCTAACACAGTTCTCGCCTGCAACCGAAACTCTTATGAGTATGGGGCGTCTTGCTGCTACCCGGACAAGGCCAGCACCAACTCTACTGCCTCCTACCAAGCTGCCAAGAGGACCCATGCTGGGGAATATCTGCACCTCTCCGCCGAGCAGCCGTACAAATCCGCCAATGTACAGAGCAAGCTACTGAGCGAGGACTCCAGCGATAGGAAGTACAGTAACCCTGTCTACCCCTGGATGCAACGAGCCAACTCCTGCACCGGTAAGTGCCAGTGTGTGTGCATGGCTGAGGGGGGACGACTGCTCACAGACAAGGTGGCAGCGGGGGCAATAGTTACTCTGGTACATACTGTGTGTAGTGCAAAGCATCAATAGACTTTCCTATGTACTAAACAGTGCAATTCCCTATTCAATATATACAGAAACATAGTTGTGTGTGTGTGTGTGTGTGTGTGTGTGTGTATATATATACACATATACAGTGTGTGTGTGTGTGTGTGTGTGTATATATATATAGACATACATACATATACATATACAGTGTGTGTGTATGTGTGTATGTATGTATGTATGTATGTATGTATGTATACATTGCATATATATATATATATATATATATATATATATATATATATATATACCTATCGAGAGAGAGAAAGAGAGATGGTTGGATGATAGCTAAGCAGCCATGTTCTAAAATGAATGTTTATATATATATATATATATATATATATATATATATAAACACACACACACACACACACACACACACACGCACACACACACATATATACATGTATATATATATCACATTTTTTATAGCTATCTACAAAAGAAATCAAACCATTTTCTGCACTTAACAAGTGTGTTATTCCTTGTTTTGATGCCTTCTAGTTAAAAAAAAATTGGATAGCTAATAAAATGATTGTGCTGCAAGTATTAATTGTACAATATTCAATATACAATAGTATAAGCAATACAACTCATTTTTAAAAAAAAACAAAGACAGTAATCTGGATGCCCACTTCCAGCAAGAATCCCTCCTGAATGCATCTGCAACGTGTGTTTACTAAGCTAGTAATTGTGTTTATTATACTAGGACAGAGGCGTGTGTCTATAGCAATAATGTTTGGTTAGGATCTTGGGTCCCTATATTATAATCACATGTGGATTTGTTCTTGCTGTCTCTCAGGTGCAGTGTACGGGAACCACGGCAGGAGGGGAAGACAGACTTACACAAGATACCAAACCTTAGAACTGGAGAAAGAATTCCATTTTAATAGGTACCTGACAAGAAGGAGGAGAATTGAAATAGCAAATGCTCTCTGCCTAACAGAACGTCAGATTAAAATCTGGTTCCAGAACAGGAGAATGAAATGGAAGAAAGAAAGCAAGATTATTAATTCCTCACAGCCCAGCAGCGACTCAACAGAGGACAAGCAAGTCAATGAAAGCGACACATAGTCAGCAGGCCTCCCCTTATTCATCTGCACCGTCTGCACACATAAATATACTTGTAAAAATGAGCCATGTTAATTCTAACTGCACCCATGCAAACATCCTGCAAATCCAGGCTTCTCTAGCTCTTAGTGAAAGCATGCATTTCGTTTACATGTAAAAATCCGTCTAGAAATATTCAAAGAAAAAAAATATGTTTTCATTTCACGGATACAGAATAATTAATCCGCAGAAGTTGTCAACCTTACTCGACCCCAGAAGGCAAGTTTACGCCATAATCCTAGCACGGATATATTGCAGACTTTGGGCTGTATTATGATGCTGTCTAAACAGGCTTCCAAAGCAATGTGAGCATTGGAAAATAATGTACACAAAAAAGGTTGGGGAAAAAAAAAAAAAAAAAGCATCCGGAAATCTGAGGTCATCCTGTTTTCTACATTCTCTGAACAAAGTGTTACTGTCAGCTGCATTGTACATGTTACCATAATATTTACAGGCGCTCATTGTTGCTAGCTGGGGATACAAGACACCGACCCTTCTTAGTAGCTGGAAGGAAACGCCAAGCGCTAATTCTAATACAAAGAGATGTGGTCCCAGGTATATGAAGCATTGAGGCTTTTTATTAGGCACAAATCTGGAAAAATTCGCATCTTTGGATATATTAAAATTTTAAAAACCAGCGTTCTAACAATGGAATTGGGCATTTCTACCCTAGGGGAACACTGGATCTCACTATCTAGCCATAAATGCCGCCTCTATGTTTGGTTTTATATGTGCTGATTGCCTTTAATGCATTGTATTACTTCAAAAATATGCAGATATAAAATCAAATCTATGCATTCTATAAGAGACCCATTCACGAGAAATGAACTAGAAATGAAGAGTACAGTATTATTGGGACTGCTAATTCCCCACTGCATTATTACGGCCATTTCTATGTCATCAGCAGAAATATAAAGGGACTTTAGTGTAAGGCATGTTAGAAAGGTAACAATGATATGTATATTTGGAATAAATAGCAAACAGGACCGTTTGTGCAATATTTCTGTATTAATATGGTGGTTTGTGAACTGTGCCAGTGAGTCGGTACATTTGGTATTCACTAATGCAGCTGTGAGGAGAATGCAATAATTTTTCTGTAATGGGATGTAACCTCAATTCGACCCCGGCCCTGCAGTCCCCGGCTCGCAGAGAGAGACTGCAGTGACAGCTGTCTGCCCAGACGGTGGCGCTAGAGTCCGAGCAAAGCGATTGCAGTCACAACTGCAGCTCTCGCCCCTCTCAGCATCCTCCCAGCTCCCCCACCAGTACACCAGTTTACCTCTAGGGGTCATCAGGCAGGATTTACGACTGGACAACAAAAGCACGTGATTGCAAGTCGTACCCCATATTTGGGTGCCTACGTAGGAGGCAACCAAGTACATGTCCCAGTCATTTCCATAATTCATCATAAATTGTGCAAGGGTGCTATAGACGCACAAAACGACCAAGAGCCACAAATCAAGCACACATATCAAAAAACAAATGAGCTCTTATTTTGTAAACTCATTTTGCGGTCGCTATCCAAATGGCCCGGACTACCAGTTACATAATTATGGAGATCACAGCTCGGTGAGCGAGCAATACAGGGATTCAACAAGCATGCATTCCAGCAGGTACGGATACGGCTACAATGGCATGGATCTCAGCGTTGGGCGATCAGCTTCCAACCACTTTAGTGCCAATGACAGAGCAAGAAATTATCCATCCAACCCAGCCTCCTCTACAGAGCCAAGGTATAACCAACCTGCAACCTCTTCCCACTCTCCTCCACCTGACCCTCTCCCCTGCACTGCTGTGTCCACCCCGCCTGTCAGCGAGAGCCACCCAGGAATCAAAAACTCTCTAAGTAACTCCAACAGCACCACGTCCAATTCCAGCAGCAGCACCAGCAGCAGCAATAGTAATAGCAGCCACATTGTCAGGGAAGGGCTGGGTGCTGCTTCCCCTGGTGCTGAGGATGATACACCAGCTAGCAGCGAACAGGCAAGTTCACAAAACGGCCAGAGCCCTGCTTCGTCAGTCCAGCCCCAGATCTACCCATGGATGAGAAAACTGCACATAAGTCATGGTAAATAACTCAAATCATTTCTTTTAATACATAGAGGAGAATGGAGGGGTGAGGGAAATCAAATGATCAGGGGCTGCAATTGCTAGTGATGTGTTTAGACATTTTTATGACTACAGAGCAATCTTTATTATTATTATCATTATTATATATAATATATTATATAATAATCATTTATGGCCACTAAGTCCTTGGCAATTTAAGTGATGCATAATTTAAGTCTGGACCACAACTGTTTTGGATATACTTGAATTATTAATTATGCTAACCCTATTTTTTTTAATTAGTGCTAAGGTAAATCTGAGTATATAGTGTGGTGGGTTGACTTCTGATTTCGCTATGTCTTAATTCATTGTATTTCTTCTCTTTGCAGACAACATAGGGGGACCAGAGGGGAAGAGGGCTAGGACAGCTTATACTCGCTACCAAACACTTGAGTTGGAGAAGGAATTTCATTTCAATAGGTACCTGACACGCCGAAGGAGGATTGAAATTGCCCATGCTCTTTGCCTATCCGAAAGACAAATAAAAATCTGGTTTCAGAACAGAAGGATGAAATGGAAAAAGGATAACAAGCTGAAAAGCATGAGCATGGCGGCTGCTGCAGGGACATTCCGCCCATAGGTGTCTGGTCTATGGAAAGTACTGGTCCAGTATTAGAACGTGGTCACAATAGACTTTCTAGGACTCTTGCGTGTGACTTCAGCCTGTCCCTGTCCCCTTTATATTCCAGCCATGAGCCCCTCTGCTGGGTGACTATAGCTACAGATGCTTTATGTGTGTTCTGTTTTGGATGGCTATGTCTTGACCATTTTAAATGTTTTAACTTATTTGAGTATGTAAATCGCTATGTGTTACTTGAAAGCAACAGAACTAAAAAAAAAAAAGAAATGTTTTAAAATGTTCTGTTCTGTGTTGCATTCAATTTGTAAGTAAAAAAAACAATAACTGTATATGTTTGTGAAGTATAACTATGTCTGAATGCCTACAAACCGTCTACCTAAATTTGAAGAAACTACCTATGAAACCTGTGAATAACTATGTTGTAGAGGTGACTTGTCCAATCCAGTTTATCTTGTATTAGTGTGGTGAGTAGTGAAACGGTGACACGAACTGTGACTCCATGCAGTTAGTGCTAGCTGTGCATTTGTATCTCATAACTCTGCACGACCTCCTGTAAAAGTGGCTGCACTTGCAGCTAAGTGTATGTACTATGTGTTTGGTTCACAAAGTTAATGATATAGTCCAGCTTGGCTGTTTTATGCAGTTGCTATAAATATATATTTTATTTGTTTTTTGTTTTTTTTTGTAATTTTTTTCATGAAAAAAAATATGACTGGAAAAAAAAATAAACTTTCTACTGAAAATATTGATATGTGTTTCCTATGTATTACTAGGTCTACTTTTTTTGGGGTTGGGTTGCAAATTGATTGATGGATTCTTTTATGTACATGAAAATCCAGTGATAACAGGGCAACCTCCCAGAAGCTTTGAAAAATAAACTCTTTAGAAGTGGAGATGTGTTGGCTGTTAGTAAAATCTTGGATCATCTACCAATATATTTGGCTATTTAAATTTTCTAGGTTCAGTGTCATGATGCTTATTGTATATGCCTTAAATTCATTGCAATATAGATTTGTATTTTTCTATGAGTTTTCTAAGTTGTTCCACAACATCCCCCCCAAAAAAACCTTACAAGTAGTACTTACCCTACCTGAGCCTGGATGTAACTCCTCTCAGCCTGTAATGGGAATGAAAAGAGATCCCTTTGCTAACTGCTTACATTCTTCTCTCCCTTAAGTTATATAACAGTAAACTTTATAAGCCCTAGTTCCGGCTATGTGACATTTGGTTGCCAAATGAATAGGGTTTTGTCTATGAATTAGATCGTAAAATACTCCATAACACAGACAGATAGGCTAACTGGCTATAAAACGTCACGTGGTGCTATTAAAGTAAGTTTTATGGTTTCTGGGAGTAGACGTCCAACATTATATACCACATATCATATAATCTCTCTCATGCTGGACATCATTTGGCTTTTAGCAGGACAAAAGATCACGTATTCCATTGCAAGAACAGCGTAGTCCTGCACCTCACCCTTCTTGTCTGCTGACTTGTGAGTGAAGGTAAGTTTTAGAGAACATGAAACTTGTGAAATAACCCTGGGATCTGTTTAGGACCTGCAGTGATTTTCTGTGTGATAAATCCCAATACTTAGCCAAGGGTATATACCTTATTACACAGATTTGTGCACCATAGGACTGTGTGAGTTGTCCAATGCTATTTAAATTCCTAAATATATTGTCTGGCTCTTGAGAAAGTGAAAATCCCACATTATAGTCCCAATGGCACAGTGAGTCTGCGAGTGTGCTTTAAAAAGTCTGGAAGTGCAAACATTTCTTATAAGCAGAGCTGGCAATCTATAGCTAAGTCCACCACTCATGAATTATCCTTTGAAACGCTGTCACACGACGCTGGTACTTACCTTATAATATATACATTCAGTTCACCCATTGGCCTTATCTGTCCAAAAACGAGAGTGGCTCATTTCAAAGGGAACTGTTTGCAGTAGTAGTAGTAAGAGACATTGCTCACATACACTGTGCAATCTCCCTGAAGATATATGTTATGTTTCCACATTTGTGGACTGGGAAGAATCTGGATAGGCCACAGCTGTGTGTTTACTGACATTCTGTTTTATCTGTCAGTAGTGAGTTCACGCTGCACTGTGATTAGTCAGCAATGAACTTTATGGCCGGATTTACCATCCAGGGTAGAATAGCGGGCGACGAAAACGGTGCCTTCATTTATGTCAGCGAAAAAATGTCAGGGACATTCTTAATTTTGACTGCTAGGTTGTTATGCAAACTTACTTGAACGTCTTCAACTCCAACAGCCCGCAGGTAATGCTAACTTCTAATTTATTATTAATCTGATAGGATGATCCCTTTCTGAGTGTTTTTCTCCTATTTGGGGAGGGGGGGGGGGGGGGTGTTCTACAGGCGAAAGTTCAATCAAGTCATAAACTTTTATGGGTGACATAAGGAACATTTGGTCACTGCCTGGCTTCCGCCTTGTTGTTCTTCCCTTTTCTTCCTTAGCATCCACATTACCATAAAATATGGCCCACAATATAAATGCCACAAAAACCTTGTTTTCTTCTTTGTTCTTATTTCATTTTTTTAAGCTCAATATGGTCAGTAACGCTTATTGAACTTCTTACTTACTTCTGAGTTCCCACAGCTAGACAGAACAAAATATCATCGCCTAGTTTCAAATCTATCTATCTATTTATCTATCCATCTATCTAGTTAAATTGATAAATCTGGTATTGTCTATCTATCTATCTATCTATCTATCTATCTATCTATCTATCTATCTATCTATCTATCTAGTTAAATGTATCAATCTTGTATTGTCTATCTATCTATCTATCTATCTATCTATCTATCTATCTATCTATCTATCTATCTATCTATCTATCTATCTATCTATCTATTTATCTGTCTGTCTGTCTGTCTGTCTGTCTGCCTGTCTATCTATCTATCTATCTATCTATCTAGTTAAATGTATCAATCTTGTATTGTCTATCTATCTATCTATCTATCTATCTATCTATCTATCTATCTATCTATCTATCTATCTATCTATCTATCTCTCTGTCTGTCTGTCTGTCTGTCTGTCTGTCTGTCTGTCTGTCTGTCTATCTATCTATATATCTATCTAGTTACATTTATAAATCTGTTATTGTCTATCTATCTATCTATCTATCTATCTATCTATCTAGTTAAATGTATCAAACTTGTATTGTCTGTCCGTCCGTCCGTCCGTCCGTCCGTCCGTCTGTTTGTCTGTCTGTCTGTCTGTCTATCTACTATCTATCTATCTATCTATCTATCTATCTATCTATCTATCTATCTATCTATCTATCTATTTATCTATCTAGTTAAATGTATAAATCTTGTATGATCTATCTATCTATCTATCTATCTATCTATCTATCTATCTATCTATCTATCTATCTATCTATCTATCTATCTATCTATATAGCTATCTAGCTATCGATATAGCACTATATATGTGTCAATCATTATCTATCTATCTATCTATCTATCTATCTATCTATCTATCTATCTATCTATCTATCTGTATAGCTATCTATCTATCTATCTATCTATCTATCTATCTATCTATCTATCTATCTATCTATCTGTATAGCTATCTAGCTATCGATATAGCACTATATATTTGTCAATCATTATCTATCTATCTATCTATCTATCTAACTTATTACTATCGATTATATATAGCAGCATGGATCATTCATATTTGCATGTCCAATGTTTTGTAGTGCTACATGCAGGGTCCAGTCCTCATATTTGGTGTACTTTATCAGTAGGAAGTATAGGATGCGATGTACTACAATGTGAATGTGTATTATATATACACGTATAAAATGAAATCTATGTTAGTTTGTCTTATTCTCTTAAACTGGTTATTCTAATTCCTTTCAAATGATATTATAGATAAAGAAAAATATTCCATATACATGCACTGCCTGATAAATTCTGTTCTCCTTCATGGGCATCAGTATCTCGAATAGGGACAACTAAAAAATAATAAACACACCATGTCTGTCTTATATAAGACACTTGTATCCATTGTATTTTACCACTGTTCCCATTTTTTTTAAATGCCCTGATTCATCTTATATCAGTAAATATATTTGACGTGAGACGTGAAATCTATTTAAGTGCATACCATAATTTGTTCATGAGTGTGATAATTGTGCATACAGCAGAACATTTAGTGTATCTATATTTTACTTTATTTTAATGTTGCATAAAAAAACTGATATCACACATTTTCAATAAAAAAGTAGCAATAAAAAGCACATTAAAAAAGAAAGTTTTATATTTCAAATATATTGCCATCATAAATCAAACTGTAAATCACGTTAAGAAGAAAACTTTGCACATTGAAATATAGTAGAAACACAAAATAGATGATATGTCTATGTACAATCATGACTATTTATATAATTGTATATGCTTGGTTAGTATGTATCCCATATAACATAATCATTATAGTTTTTATACTATATACTGCTTATATTTATAACTTTTCAGCCATGGTCCTCTTTGAAAATAATATTTACTCAGTATTGCTGTTCAAACAATTGCAATTCTGTGAGGCAGCCCTCGCTTAAGGTGAAGACTGTCAGAGTTTAACAAATCACAGCTCGCTCAGTTCACTGCCAGGTTAAGTAAATGCAGAGAAGATAAATCTGCAAACCTTAGTATCGCCAGCAGAGCTCGCTTTAGACCAAGTTCACCGACAGCACAGTTGCCTAGGCAAGCTTTTTTTTCCCCTTCTAACAAAACTTACTGACTTTTTTTTTATTATTCAAGTAACTTAAAATACAGAACAGAATGCAATCAGCATTTAGCGTTAATTTGCTGTTTTGATCTGCAGTCGCATGTCTGGGTTGAGACTTGCTGCGGTATAAATTAGCATAGTGATTAACAGTCTCTTAATGTCTGAGCGGATTCTAAATGTATTTAGAATTGATGCGAATATATAAATGTAGCTTGTGTAATAGAATCGGGTATAGTAGAGCAAGTAACTTTAATGTGTGTGCATGTGTGCGTGTGTGTGTGTGTGTGTGTGTGTGTGTGAGTGTATGTGTGAGTGTATGTATGTGTGTGTGGTCTCAGTAGTGTGTGTGTGTCTTCGCGTGCATGGATGGCTTTGTGTGTGTGTGTGTGTGTGTGTGTGTGTGTGTGTCAAGCACAGGTCAAAAAGCTGTAGGTCAAAAGTTTAGCCTCTTTACCCTGTTCTCTAAAGTCATCTATCCAGGCAAAGTTGGATGTCAATGTTATATAGTGGACATTTTGCCCATCAGCACAAAAGATTTAAAAAAAAAAGTGTTTTTGAGTTTGGCTTCGATCATAGACTGGACTCCTGTTGAACTCTAGCGGTTAAATGACCTTAATTACAAATGCACGGCTAGAAAAATGATTCCTTTCAACAGCGCGAGTTGTATTTCATTGAAGTTGCCTACTCTAAAGTCTAAATGAAGTTGTTCCATATGGGGCAGGTAGAATAAAAGTCACCAGTAGAAAGCTCGACCAATGATATTTTCTCAACCAAAAAGCAAATCACAGTGTTCAACGGCGGAATTCAAACATAAATAGATGGATCAATAAATAAATAAATAAATAAATAAATAGTGAAATTTATTTTGATGCAATACAATAAGAATACATAATCATTAAACACATGGCAAATGGTCGCTGGTAATTAAGACTCCTAGATATTTGATGTATGTTGTTTGAATTTTAAACTTGGAAATTAACTGATGGGTAGAAAATGACTGTGAGGGAGGTGAGAGTGGGAGTATCTCTGTTTTATCTATATTAATTTTGTTTGACTTTAGTAATTTATATACTGTTGAATGAAAGAACGGGAATATTGTACTTTTTCATAGATGTTGTATGAAAATTTTCTTCTATTCATTACTCCCTAAATATAACTCAAGGTGGACCTAATATTCAATATACTTTAAGTCTACTCATGTTAAGACAATTTGTTTTCGTGCATGTTTATATACATATTTCCTATTATATGCAAAAAATCAATAAAAACTATTGAAACAACATCAAAAAATAAATAAATACACATATCACAACATAAACTATATTTATTTTATATTAACTATTTTTCCAGTTATGTTAAAAAAAAAAAAAATGATTTATTTTGTGGGAAAAAAAGGAAAAAGTATGACAGTAACAAACACTAACATATAATAATTGCATAACACAATAAGTAAAATGATGGTAATAAAATGAATATAAAAAGAAAGAAAATAAGCTAAAGGATTTGTTCATTTAAAAACCATGGCAAGGGAATATATATATATTTTTTTGCAATTTTTTGAAGTAATTATCAAATAGTTTTAAAATTATTTTCAAAAGGGTCGATTTGGTAGTTTATGGTAAAGTGAGATAACCATAAATCTTGTAAGAAAATGTGTAAATGTCGGCCTGCGAGATAACACGTGGTGGTCTTGGCTCAATACTCGCTGATAACAAAACCTCAAAGACAAGTTACAGGCCCTTTGAAATTTACATAAGCAATACAGCCACATTAAAGACATACTTATCAGTGAGGTGTTTTCAATCTGTTTTTGGAGACCAACCACAAAGGGATTTCACAGTACAATCTTTTGCTTACAAGTAACAAATAACTTGCTTCTTGTCAAACGCCGAAACGTTGCCTTTCTTCTGAAGTACCACTAACGTTTTGTCTCTGGAGTGATCATCGATATATATTGCGCAACATAACAGATTACAAGCCATCATTACAGTATTATAATGGTTAGCCCTACCTGCCTATAAAGACTATACTTATAACAGTATAATATCAATAAGACTATCGGACTGTTTGTTCAGATTTAGAAAACACTCGGACGCATGATGCAAATAGTAACTCCTTTAAAAAAATAATACTAACAATAATAATTATAATACAAATAATAATAATACACACCTAACAGACTTTTCCGCCTGTCGTCTTTTTTAATTTATATATCGATTGCTTTTTTTTGATACATGCTTTTATTTTTCTAAACGCATTGCAAGTATTATCATTTTTTTTTTTGTGTTAGCAAAATAAATTTTTACAGACATCATTTATGTCTCAATGAATCCATTTCTGTGTAGCACGGTAAATATTGTATAATTGGGTGAATTTTAGGTTTCCTATAGGCACCCAGGATCCGTCTAGTACAGAATGCAAATGATTGAAAGTACACCATCTGCTCTCTGTTTATGCTTCATATAACAAGGTAAATGCCTCATTTCCAATGTTCATTGCTTAAAAGAATGGGCTAAATATATCTGTATCACAACAGATTTCTACTTTCCAGATTTTAAATGTACTTTTTCTAGATCCATGAGCTTCTTTTCCGTTTTCTTCCTAGACAGAAAAAAATAAATAAATAAGCAATGTGGTAATAAATGACCTTACTAATGATCTTGCCTTATCTTTTGAACAGCTCCACCATGCAAGTCTGCAAATATTTCACAAACATGTTCACCACATACAGTATACACTACCCCCAGATCATGCAATGATTCAAGATGGCAAAAATCTCGGTCTAATGAATAAACTGGTGCTTGTGGCTAAATGGCAGCACATGCCCTCTTCTCGCGGTTGCCCCACGACTACAGTATGTGATTGCTAATAATTCAGACTGCTGTCCTGCAAGATAACTATATCCAAACTGTCTTATTCTAGATTCTCCAGCAACGTGTGGAATGCATCTGCGAGACTTGGCTTCGTTTGAACATTGACACCTATCTAATTCTGGGTTATATTACAGGGTCAGGCATCTCTGTGTTTCTATCTCACAATTGTGGGTGAACACGGGTCCTCTTTGCAATGAGACAGTAAACAGACCCAGCTATAGTTCTTTGGAACGACTGCTTACTAGGCTTATGTGATGCCAATACTAATATTTACACAACCAATATAGATAATTCTTCTCTGCAGTCAGCTGGTGTGCTATGAACGCCGTGTGAGCTATTGGAGGTGTGATTGCAGACATGACCAGCTTTTTCACACTATTTTATACATCTTTACACAGAAGAAACATCTGCTAAACAAACGACTGATATGCAGGAACATAATGCTGCTTTCTAAATGAGAGGAGACACATATAGGCCACTTATTCATATCACATATGTAAAACATATGACTGGATGTCACTACATGAGTAGATCAGTATCTGATTTACCAGTAACTTCCTCATATGTTCTGCCCAGGCGATCTCCCATTCCATTCTAGCCTATGGAGATGACCTGTCTGTGGCTGAGCTCAGGGCTAGCTGCACTATGAAGTGTCAGGCAAAGCAGTCTTCCATATACAGGGGATCAGTGACTGAACCCACAGTCTACACACCAGCCACTGAGTGGCATCAGAATAGATGTATAACATACAACATAGATTATTACATCAAGTATTACGTTGCAGAGCTGCTTTCCTGCACATGGGGTCCATTGACTGAACCCACAGCCTACACACCAGCCACTGAATGGCATCAGAATAGATGTATAACATACAACATAGATTATTACATCAAGTATTACATTGCAGAGCTGCCTTCCTGCACATGGGGTCCATTGACTGAACCCACAGCCTACACACCAGCCACTGAGTGGCATCAGAATAGATGTATAACATACAACATAGAGTATTACATCAAGTATTACATTGCAGATCTGCCTTCCTGCACACCAGCCACTGAGTGGCATCAGAATAGATGACTCAGTAACAAACAACATAGAGTATTACATCAAGTATTACATTGCAGAGCAGCCTTCCTGCACAGGGGATCATAGACTGAACCCACAGCGAACTTACCAATTACAGAATAGTATTACATGGGGTATTCATTTTCTGAGCAGCCTACCGGCACATGGGGTCCTCTGACTGAACCCACAGTCTACACAAGCCACTGGCATCAGAATAGATGAATTACGTACAACATAGAGTATTACATCAAGATTTACATTGCAGAGCTGCCTTCCTGCACAGGGGCTCATAGACTGAACCCACAGCGATCACAGCAATTACAGATTAGTATTACATGGAGTATTCATTTGTAGAGAAGCCTTTATGTACAGGGGATCAGTGACACACTAGCCCGAGTGGGTGACTTAGTAATATACAACATAGAGTATTACATGGTGTATTATATTGCAGAGCAGGGGATCATTGACTGAACCCACAGCCTACACATCAGCCACTGAGTGGTGTGGAAGCACTGTAGTAAAACTACATAGAGTATTGCATACAGCTTTACAATGCAGATCAGCCTTTTTGTACAGGGAACAGTGACCGGACCCACAGCCGGCACACCAGCCACTGAGTGATATGACAGCGCTGGAGATGACTTATTAACACAATATATGGTGGATTACATCCAGTATTACAGTGCAAGAGCAGCCTTCCTGTACAGAGCACAGTGACTGAACCCACAGCTTGCTACACTACAGCCACTGGATGAATTGGCAGCACTACAGATGATTTAGTAACATACTACATGGAGGATTACATACAGTATTACATTGCAGAGCAGCTTCTCCCAGCAGAGCACCAGGTGTGGTGGGCACAGCAGTGGTGGCAGAGGCCAGCATTACTGATCTTAGTGCATTACTGTTATGATTAGGCAATGTGGCTGTGATTAGTATTGATCCCTGGTGCTGTCCTCTGTACCTCTGGCAGAGATGATGTTACAGCTGCAGATAAGTATATAAGGGGTGAGTGGCAATGCATTTATCATCTCAGTGTTTCCTTATCCGGGGTGCAGGGGAGGGCGCTGATTGGCCGGCCGGGTCACATGGGCGGCTAGTTTGCAGAGCTGACAGGGAGGAGGAGGGTTCTGTGCAGAACAGAAAAACGACAACGCCAGAAAAATTAGTATTTTTTTTTTCTTGCACTTCCACAAATTAATGGCCATGAGCTCGTTTCTGATCAACTCCAACTACATCGAGCCCAAATTCCCCCCCTGCGAGGAGTACGCACAGAGTAACTACCTGCACAGCCAGTCCCCCGATTACTACGAGCGGCCGAGGGAACCCGGCTTCCAGGCTCCTCCCGAGGCTCTGTACCCAGCTCCGGGCAGCAGCTACCCCGAAGCCAGCTATGGCTACAGCCACATCGCAGCGGGCCATGAGGCCGGGGTCGCCCAGGAGGGGATCCCCAGCAAGGGACACAGCCAGTCCCAGCAACTTCTCCAAAGCCACGTCCTCAGACAGCCACCCCAGCACTGCGAGTCTATAGGAGTGTCCAATGACAGCAGCATCCACACTGAGAAGGCTGCTTCTGGGCTGAAATGCAAGGAGCCAGTGGTCTATCCTTGGATGAAGAAAATACATGTCAACACAAGTAAGTGTCAGCTCTGTGGCCCTAGCAGCAGCAGCAGCAGGCAGTGACAGGGGGTGACCCGGGCTGTCTGTTGGCCAGTCACAGGGAGAGAGCCACCCTTTTAGTATCAGTAGCTCTTAACTGCAGGATTTATTGGAGTCAATTTGTTGTAGAAAGTAATTACAGATCCCATAAATGTAATTACCCTGCTATTGACTCTGGGCCGTGCGCCTTTGATGCCTTTCTCTCCCCCAGTCCCCATCACCGTGTTTTATGGCTCTCTGCTGTGTGTTGCATTGTCACCAGCCTGAGAAACTTTCTCTTTCTTTTTATATTTGTTTATTTATTTATTTCTGTCTTAGCTAAACAATGGTGCCAAGCCATTGCCTAATGATTATGTCCCATTGCTTTTTCTCCCAGTTAATCCAAATTACACTGGAGGGGAACCCAAAAGGTCCCGGACCGCGTACACCAGGCAGCAGGTGTTGGAGCTGGAGAAGGAGTTCCACTTTAATCGCTACCTAACTAGGCGCAGGCGGATAGAGATTGCGCACACGTTGTGCCTGTCCGAGCGTCAGGTCAAAATCTGGTTCCAAAACAGGAGGATGAAGTGGAAGAAGGACCACAAATTGCCCAACACCAAGATGCGATCTGCAAACCCACCAGCCTCCAGCCAGCAGTCCAAACTACAGGGTCACCAGCACACAGATGGGTCAACAACCCCATTATTATAACATGTAATGGCATTGATCCATAATGCTGTCAATCATTTGGACCAAATGACTATGGGGAAGAAAAAAAACTTTAAACATCCCACAAAGCTCCCTGATATTGCTGGATACAAAGTCTTAGAGCCAATATGGACAATTGTTCTCCAATCCAAGGAAATCCATGGAGACTTTTGCGTCGTTTTATTTATGTATTTGATTGTATGCATATAAAATAGCTATGGGGTATATGTGTACATGATTATTAACGTCTAGTTCTTCAATGTCTGCATTGGTAGCAAACTATTTTGTATACAAGATACCTACTCCACAGATGCATTTCTGGCATATTATGTGACAGGGGGGATGGACCATCGACTATATTACACATATACATATAGCTGTGGGTATTTAAGAAAACCAAACATTTTTTTATGATTTATTTAATGGATTATTGAAGATTTAAAGGAGTCGGATTTGTAAATACTGGCGGACATAAGAAGCATTTCTGTACAAACAGCATAACTGTTTTCCTGCTTAGCTCGTTGTCTGAGATCAATGTGTGTTTGACACTCGTTGGATGTTAGCATTGCTGTAGAAGGCCTTTGATCGTCTTGAAGGCGAGGAGGGGGCGAAGATACAGTATAAGTGGTACATATTGTGGATGTTGTGCTGTATTAATGTGGTGCTAACCTCTAAGAATATTCTGAGAAAATTAAAGTTTTCAAAAAACATCTCACAACTGTTTCCTAAACGTACTTATTATAAAGAAGTCATTATTTCAGTGCACACGCACATACTGAGTCACACACACTGGCGTCTGCACATATCTTGGTCAGCAGCTAGCTGTAAATATAAAGATATAAAACAATTGTATTAATACTGGAGACACAGTGATCGCGATAAAATGGTAGGATAGAGAAAATGAGGACTGAGTAAAAGTATTTTTTTATGGCTGTGTGCCTATATGTGCAACTTTGTGTATACTATCTATCTATCTATCTATCTATCTATCTATCTATCTATCTATCTATCTATCTATCTATCTATCTATCTATCTATCTATCTATCTGTAAGCTATATTAATGTAGTCGTTTAGAATACTGAGTAAATGTATAAACGTTATCTAAGTTAAATATTACATTATGCATGACCGTTGGAACAAGAGGGAATTTCAAATATATAACAAAACAAATAATAAAAAAAAAAACATATTCTGTGACGTGCTGCAAAATGTGTACTTCTGCTGAATCAGTCTCTTCAATTGTAAGAGCTTAGACAGACTTCACATAATAATTTAGTTATTTATTTATGTATTTATTTATTTATTTATGTGTGCATTGTTCTTTTTTGCATTCCGGCAACATTTGATACTTGATTTACTATTGTTTGGGCATTTATGCATTTATGGATATATATATATATATATATATATATATATATATATATATATATATATATATATATATATATATATATATATATATATATATACACAGTGTTTATTCTTCTTTGTTTATTCAGCATAGCAATATCTTATAACGACTTATTTGTATCCCATCAGACATGCTGAAGGATTTCGTTTGCAGCAGCAAATCTGTGCTTTTCACTTGGAAAAGTAACATTTGTGCAGAAGCTATGGCATTTCTTCTGAAATCGGAGCCATCTGTGGTGGATCATGATTTTATTAACCAATTGCATACGTTCATACTGAAAATTGAAGCTGGATAGAATGTAACTGAGGATTCTTCCACTCCCATAAGGTATAGTGATGCTCACAAAGCGTTTTTGTTTACTTTATCTTTGCAAGTATTTATTTCGTGATTCGAAGGCCATATATTACTTATCATAGTAATATATATATATATATATATATATATATATATATATATATATATATATATATATATATATATATATATATATATGTGTGTGTGTGTCTTCCTTAGATTTGTAGTTTGTCCTATCACATTGTCTGGCCTTTGCTAAGGCAACAGAGTTCATGCAGAGGACACGGTTTCTGTCTATTGAGTTTTTTTCCTTTTTTCGAGAGAGGCAAGCTGACCTTCAAACCCTTGACCTTTGGTATTGAATTCCATGTAAAATGAACCATCCCTGTTTCTGTAAATCTGGACCCTGCAGTTTCTGTAACATTTTTAACGTTCAAAAAACAAATGTTTTTGGTAAAATACAAAAAAAATATATAATAATAATAGTAAACAAGAGATTCCTTCCCTCCTCCTTGCAGCTATATCGGTATCTTCCTAGATCATTGCTCGCCTCTGGCGAATCTCAGATGCTAATTACGCAAAATTCCTAAGATTTCGTTCATGTTGCTTCGAAACTTGTTTGCTTGTATAAGACAGATGAAATAAATGTTTTATTGACAATGTTTTTTAGACTGAAATAATCATAAAGAGATAAATATAGCACATAGATAGCTAAAGAAGTGTGACTGCGTGATTGGTTGTAATTCAGTTGCATGGTACACACTGGGAGACGAGTTCGTGCATGTTATTAATGTGGTAGGATAAAGGGTGGTGAATATTCCGTATACAATGGGCATTGCAACCAGGAGCTCTTTCTTGCATTTTCCTCCATCCTAAGAATGTAAGGGCCAGTGCATAATGCACCATTTGCACCATATGTTCTGGTCACAGGATTATGTTCAGGATGTGATCCACCATATTTAATTTGAGTAACATGCCAGATGTACCCATCCCATTTTCTGCAATGTGTGGGTAGTACCCCCTCTCTCTCTATCCCTCTCTCTCCCCCCCCCCTCTCTCTCTCTCCATCCCTCTCTCTCTCTCTCTCTACCCCTCTCTCTTTCACCCAAATTTCCTTTGGCCACCATACTACATCTTTATTTAATAGTTAACCTCATCACCATCTATGTATAATGTAGTTCTTACCAATGTCAATCTCTCTCATGTATAGTCTCACCTCTCCCCCTCCCACCCGCTTGTCTTCACCTTCTCTCTTGCCGTCCACACCACCTCTCTCTCTCCCCCAATCTCTCTCTCCCCACTCTCTCTCTCCCCTCACTCTCTTTCTCTCCCCCCTCTCTCTCTCCCTCTCTCTTGTCAAATATCTCTTCTTCCTTTTACACTTCCATCAATATGTCTCTCCCACTCCCTGAATCTGCCTCTCTATTTCACCCATATCCTGTTCCTATCCCCAACATATTTTATTGTTACCCTAATCACCATTTCTGTATCATTTGCTTACCTTTTACCAATGTCTCTCTCTTACATATTATCACTCCCCCCTCCTCCATCCGCTGTCTAATCCTCATCTCTCTCTTTCTCTCTCCTCTCTCTTGCTCTTTTTTTCCTTGACTGCCTTAAATTTCTTCTCCAGTAGACCATCCAACAATCCGTCCATCCATTCACCATCCATGTCTCACTCCAGTCCCTTCACCCCTCCCCCCTCCCCTGTACCTTGCTGTATATCTCCTGCCTGTTCCCCACTTTATACCCTCCATCCATTTGTCTCCCTGTGTATGTCATATTTTTCTCTCCTTGTTCTGGAACAAGGTATTGTAAAGGTCTGCAGGTACAGTATACTGGGTGAGATTTAATGGGATGAGAGATTCAGAAAATGAGAGATTTGGTGAGAAAACTCCAGTTTTTTTAAAGCGGCAATCATTTACACTGCAAAATCAAACTGGATTAGCAGTGTAAATGATTGCTGCTTTAAAAAAACTGGAGAATTCTCACCAAATCTCTCACTTTTTGAATCTCTCATCCCATTAAATCTCACCCACTGTATTCATGCGGCCCTGCCCTACCTTTTGATCTAAATCATACCCCTTTTAGACATACTACCCGGGATTTTGGTCAGGTTTACCCGGGATTTTCAACCCAGGTCACTCCCAGGATTTTAGTAACAGACCCCCTTCACACTACACCTCAAATCCGGGAAAAACCCGGGTATACCCCTTTCACACATAAGCCAGGCTTTTCAAGCATTTCTGTGTTTCATCATTAAAATGGGACACGCCCCGGCAGCAAAAAAAAAGCAACATCACATGTTTATAACTGAAAAACCCGGGTAAACCCATTCAGACATAAGCCGGATATTATACCCGGGAGTTAAATACCGGGAAAAACCCTGGTCAATTGCAGGTGCTCAGTATCCGGGAGTGAAATCCCGGGTATACCCTTTCAGACATACGCTAGTCCCGGGTTTGGGCGCGTTCATGTGAAAAAACCTGGGATTTTCGCGTATGTCTGAAAGGGGTATCAGTTTATACCTGGATCACTTGAAAACAAGAATACAAATATTGTCAGCAATTTGCCCCATACACATGGGAGCCACCCCTCTCACATTACACTTTCACATGTAACTGCTCCTAATGTCTACACTGAGGATATGTGATCTATAGTCCTAGCAATCAACAGCAAGGATTCAAATAGCTACTTATCAGTCACTCTCAGGAACATTTCCATATCCAGCTGGGGTAATGCAGGCTCTAACTTCTTATCTCAAATGAGGATAAACAATGCTATTATGGTAAAATGTATTACTGGTAATACATAAAGCGCTGTGGAATCTGTGTGCGCTATATAAGAAACTGCTATTTAAAAAAAATGTTATACTGGTATCATGAAACACTGGTAATAATATGTAATACTGGTAATAGGTATCGCAGTAATAAGTTATGCTGGTATATGTGTTATATTGGTAATCAATAACACTGGTCATATGAATCACTGGTAGTATGCACTGTTAACACTGTTAATATGTGACACTGTTGGTATGTAATACTGGTAATAAGGATCGTTATTAATATGTTACACAGGTATTAATGTTATATTGGTAATCTATAGTACTGGTCATATCAATCACTGATTATCTGTAACACTGGTGATATTTTTCACTGGTGAGATTTTTCACTGTCAGTGTATATATCAGCGTTAGTATTTTATATTGGTAATGCAGTACACTGATAATAGGTAATACTGGTAATCCATAACAATGGTAATATCACTGGTGATCTGTAACACTGGTAATATGCATCACTGGTGATATTCTGCACTGTCAGTGTATATATCACTGTTAGTATATGTAATACTGGTAATCCATAACACTGGTAATCTCACTGGTGATCTGTAACACTGGTGATATGATCTGTAACACTGGTGATATGCATCACTGGTGATATTTTGCAATGTCAGTGTATATATATATATATATATATATATATATATATATATACATATATCACTGGTGTATATATCACTGTTAGTATATGTAATACTGGTAATCTATAACACTGGTAATATCACTGGTGATCTGTAACACTGGTGATCTGTAACACTGGTGATATGCGTCACTGGTGATATTCTGCACTGGTGATATTTAGCAATGTCAGTGTATATATATATATATATCACTGGTGTATATATAACTGGTAGTATTATATTGGTAATGCAGTACACTGATGATATGTAATACTGGTAATCTGTAACACTAGTAATATCACTGGTGACCTGTAAAGGGGTGTGCACACGGAGAACTTTTAACTAGATAGTCAAAATCTCCTAGAAGGTTAGCCAAAATCTCCCTATTTTTCTCCTGCTTAGTCAATATTGTCAGCAGAAATTGCTTAGCAAAGATTGATTTTGCAGGCAAGGAAATTTTGACTAGATCATAGACCAGGGGTGGCCAAACCTGTCCTCAAGATCTACCAATGGTGCATGTTTTCCAGACAACCTGTGGATCTATAGTAGGAATGAATGCAGCAGGTTTGAAAATGTGACCGTTAGTATTGACTACAGCTGTGCACCAGCTAGGTGATCTGGAAAACATGGACCGTTGGTAGATTTCAAGGACCGGTTTGGCCACCCCTGTCATAGACTATTATTGCTTAGACAAAATCTCCAGTGCATCTAGCCAAAATCTCTCCCAAATATGCTTAGTCAAAATTGTCCATTAGTCAAAATCTCCCCGTGTGTACACCCTTTTACACTGGTAATCTGTTACACAGGTCATGTGAAACACTGAGGGGTAGTTGTAAAGTGTAGTGAGATAAAGTAACAACCAAACAGCTAAATCACAGCATGGAAAATGGCAGAAGCTAATAGGCTGGTATAATTATTTGTAATCTGTAACAATGCTTTAATCTGTACCCTCAAAAGACAGCTAAAGTGGAGAGAGATAATGTAACAACCGACCAGCTAAAATGCAGCTTGTAAAATAACAGAAGCTGATTGTTTGGTATTTTACCTCTCTCCAAAGTTTGATTTATCTTCCACTGGGAGGGAAGGGGGGAGGGTTTAACTAAAATGGGAGTTCTATTCTATTTCGCATGGAATGTTGCTTCGGGCAACCAATCAGAATCTACTTATTTATGTAGCACCTCTTAGCAGATAATAGATAGTATCTCATTGGTTGCCCAATATCCCATATGAAATAGAATTCCCATGTTAGTAAATATCCTCCTGGTAATCTGTAACACTGAAGTAATCTGTAACACTGGTAATGTGCATCACTGGTAACCTGTAATACTGCTTATATGTAACACTGATCATGTGTAACACTGCTAATGTGTTGGTTAATTTGTAACACTGTTAATATGTATCACTGGTGATCTACATCTGCTAATTTGTCACACAGATAGCACATTACAGTGGTAATCTGTCACACTGCTAATTTGTTGCAGTGGTGATGTGTTATGCTGGTAATATGTATCATTGCTAATATGTAGCATTGGTAGTATGTATCTCTGGTCATTTGTAACACTGGTAATATGTTACACTAGCCATACTGTAGGTATCTCTGGTAGTTCTGCAAATTGAAGATGTGATCTCTGTGTTGGCTGCTTCTGTTAGACAAAGTGGCTTCACTATAACTTAACACTTGAGATGATGATATCTTTGCTAACTTTATACATATAAGAGAGTCTGGCAGCCTAAGGAAATATGGTATTCGGATAAACTCGGAGCAGTTAATGTATGTAGTGAAGGTTAATTATTTGGTAGCCGGGTGCTGCAATTGTGAGATCATCATTTTGCTGTGCCCCAATCTGCTTTGAAGCCATAACTTCCAACCAAAATCTGACTCACATGCTGAGAGTTGTAGTTCCATAACAGTTGTAGAAGCACCAAACTGCTTAATACTTGGAGTGTGATGCCATCAGTGCATATGGATAGACAGCAGGCTGGTGTGTTATCTTTTTCTTATATCAGTAGTAAGCATTCCGCCTCTGTTTCTGCTCACTTGGTTTTCGAAATGACTCAGAGAGCCCAACGTTTTATATTGATTGGTTCAAATCTAGATTCAACTCTATCAGCAGTGAAAATCACGATCTCATTGTTGTGAATAAAATACATCCTTGCTTAATAAAAAGGCTTCTGAAACATATATATATATATATATATATATATATATATATATATATACTATTTAGTGCTGGTGTTTTATTTCCATCCATATTGCAAACTGTTCAAGTTCTTTGTGTCTCCTGTTGAAGACATTACCGTAGTCTCACGCTGTGGTCTAGATATAATCTGGGCACCTTGTCTTGAGTTACCTGATTGGCCGTTGCTTTACCTGATGCGACAACGTCAGTGCAGGCCAGTGTCTAGCTAGCAATAGTAAAGCACTTATTATCACGACTCATCCACGACAGTCATTGCATTGCTATTTTTTACACATTAGATTGAACATGTTTGTCAGTTGTTAGTAGGAGTTATTTAAGTCCATTTTATACTGTGGCTAAGGAAAATATCATGTAATCACTGCACGACCAATCGTGTTCAAATGTGATTGTGCAATTGTGTGTGTTACTATTTATTATATGCCCAAAAGCAACAAAATTATAACAGACAGTTTTTAAACGGATGATTTATCTGGCTCTATAGAGACCCGGTAACAATTATATTATCACATCCTGTATCCTGTCCTGCTGATTGGGGTTCCCTTTATACAAGATTATATTGGCTCTGTAGTACATATTCTAATAAAATGCATATGTTTGCACTTCATTTATACCTTTTACCTTTGATGTTACAAAACTAACATAGAAATGGTGAAAACTCCTGCTGATTTTATTTATACACATAAAGATATGCAATATAGCGTGCAGCATATTATATATCAATCTTTATACATAGACATATTGTTATACCTAGTCTGCTCACAGTTACACAAACTCTCTTAACTTGTCTCTTCTCCACTCTAGAGTGCTTACTTTGCTGACTTTTGTACTGGTTGATCACATACCAGAGAGAGAGAGAGAGAGAGAGAGAGAGAGAGAGAGAGAGAGAGAGAGAGAGAGAGAGAGAGAGAGAGAGAGAGAGAGAGAGAGAGAGAGAGAGAGAGAGAGAGAGAGAGAGAGAGAGAGAGAGAGAGAGAGAGAGAGAGAGAGAGAGAGAGGGGGGGTGAGATACATAAATATTGAGAGGGAGGAGTGTATGAGTGTGTGTGTGTGTGTGTGTGTGTGTGTGTGTGTGTGGGGGGGGGGGGAACAGATAGAGAGAGAGAGAGAGAGAGAGAGAGACTGACTATACCCTGCAGTGTAAATAATAAAGAGTGCAGTCTTGTTAAGATATTGGGGCAGAAAGAGAGAGAGAGAGAGAAAGGGAGGGAGAGAGAGAGAGAGAGAGAGAGAGAGAGAAGGAGAGGAGGAGAAAAAGAGGGGGAGAGGAGAAGAAAACTCTCTTCTCCAGATTAGAGGCCTTGTATAGACTCATTTGTTCAAAGTGCGAAAGAGAGAAATAATGGAGGGGAAAAGGAGAGAGAAAAAAGGGGAGAAGGAGAGAGAAAGGGAGAGGAGAAGATGAAGAGAGATAAAGAATAAGGGCCAGATGTATCAAGCTAGAAAGTGATAAAATGGAGAGTGATAAACAACCAGCCAATCAACTCCTATCTTTTATTTTTCAAACCCAGTCTGTGACATGACAGTTGAGAGCTGATTGGCTGGCTGTTTATCACTCTCTATTTTATCACTTTTTGAAGCTTGATACATCTCGCCCTTAGAGAGAAGGGAAAATTAGAGAGAGAAGGAAGAGGAGGAAGTGGGAGAGAAAGGGAGAGAGAGACAGGAAGAAGGAGAGAGGGAAAGGCAGGAGAGAGAGATGGAGATAGAAAAAGAGAGCGGAAAGGAGAAAAGTAAAGGAAAGAAAGACAGAGAAGGAGGGAGTGTAGTAGAGAGAAGGGGGGGGGGGGAGAGAGAAAAATGGTGTGTGTGTGAGAGAGAGAGAGAGAGAGAGAGAGAGAGAGAGAGAGAGGGGGGATTCAGACAGGGGCAGAGAGGATATTTTGGACAAGTTGGCCTTGCTATAAGACTCTGTTCCCAGATTGGAAGCCACTGTCTTTCAGCACAGTCTTGTGTTGCCTCCTTTGTTCAACATGTAGAAGGCAATGATGGTCTTGTAAGAATAGAGAGATGGATGGATTAATACTCCATTAAAAATTCAGTCACCAACAAAACAATAGGGACTTGCTTATGCTATATGTGAGGGTATAAATGACCAATTTAATGTATCTTTATTGTATCTTGAAAACATAAGTATTGTATTTGAAACATTTTACAGTGTTTATCATTAACAGGTTATAGCATATGTTATGAAAGGCAGAAGTACATGCATACTATTAGGTCCATCTACTATTTATCTATCTATCTATCTATCTATCTATCTATCTATCTATCTTAATATATTTATGCTTACTATATATATATATATATATATATATATATATATATATATATATATATATATATATATATATATATATTCCATGAACAAAATAATAAAAAAAAAATACAGTTATCAAGCTAGCCAACAAATCAACCTGAGTAACAAAAGTCTTTTTTTAATAAATAATAACCATGGATAACATGCCTGCCATTCATTCCTGTGTCACACAAGCACAGAAACCTTGCAGGGCGCTGAAAAAAATAGTGATATTTAAGGAGGCCTTGGTCATGTGAAGGATTCCCAGCAATTCAGCAGGACAAAGCATTCAAGTAAATGATTTATTTGCCATTCTCACGATGACTAGAAAAGGTTCATAAAGTTGGTCAGTGTGCAGATGTTTAAATGTTCTAAGGGACATTTGATTTGCATACTGTTAGTTTGTTTGGGAAAATGTTCTCTTTACAGAAAAGTGAAATCCATTTAGTGCACATTTGAGTATTTCATGCATTTTGCATCTACAGCTTCACTTGCTAACCAAATGGGCTAGTTTCTTTGCTTAATGATAACTAAGCCAGTAAAAAATAGCCCATCACACGCAGCAACAGTGTCACTCTTACAAGTAGCTTTTTGGATAAGTTTATTGATTATTGTGTTCACACCTGCCACCAATCGCAATCTATAAATGTAAGAAACATACTAAGAATATATAACTCTAGCATTTGTACATAGAATAACAATAAATGCGGGCTTCCCTAATATTTTATATTCCCGCATAGTTATGTGTGTGTGTGTGTGTGTGTGTGTGTGTTTTTTCAAACATGTTTATGTACATGGCCTACAAATCTTAGACATTATTTGAAAGTGTGGGAATGATACCATTTTAAACCTATGCATATAATAAGCTGTGTCTTCTAACACAATCATAGCAATCATTGCCATGATCCTCTCCCATTATCCTATGGGGAAATAAAGATCCCATTGTGTGATGTGGCGTGGTCAACCTCGTGTTCATTTGGGTCGCATAGATTTGTAAGTCTAGTGTCTGCAATAAGCAAATAAAGCAAATCATTACATTCAATTAGAAACTTTGCGTAGCAGAAACTTTTAGCGACGGATCTTGCACGCAGATACTGACCTTCAAAAGGCTTTAAAAAAAAGTCTAAAGTCGATTTAAGATTGACAACGACCCACGTAAAAAGCATCACTGAGATCCCAGGACAGTGTGTCCTGAATCGCGTGCGGGTTACTGGTGAACTCGGGAGTAAACTGAAGCCACAGTACCAGAAATTCCCCCAAGTAAGCAGAATACATCTAATACTGTGCAGGTCCGGCCAGGAGCCCGGGCGCATCGATTATCACCAGCCTGATTCCAGTAAACCTGGGTCCATGTTCGATTTCTGTAAGACAAAGAAATTTGAGGTGGTGTATATTTCACAGGCACTACAGTCATCTCCAAGATGTTCAGGAAGATTGTCTTCCCTTTCATGTTATATCCAGGTCTAAAGTGTTTCTAATATGCACAAGTCCAGGGAAACCACTCATCTTTCTTCTGGCTGGGGCTCTCAAGAACTGGCCAATTATCCATTAATTTCGGTCCCTTTTCTTGCTTTGAGGCTTTTTTATTGTTCTGTGGGCTATTCTATCCAAGATATTCATTAACTGGCCCCCAAATGACATGCTTGAGCCAGAAAAGCAGTTTTATTCTCTTTCATGAGGCAATGTGAGATTTGGAGATGTTCTCATAGAAAGGTCAGGGATATGCCAAATGGTACTGTCCAGTGATCTTTCTGCTTCCTTCTTGTGTAATGGGACTACTTTCCCCCCATTAAAAGAAAGGTGCAACTATAACACTGTAAGCTAAATGTATGTGGATATGTATGTGTGCTTGAATAATATATATATATATATATATATATATATATATATATATATATATATATATACATATACACAGATAGATAGATAGATAGATAGATAGACAGACAGACAGACAGATAGATAGATAGATAGATAGATAGATAGATAGATAGATAGATAGATAGATAGATAGATAGATAGATAGATAGATAGATTGTAATTGGTCGATTAAAAGTTACTGAGGGTCGAAGAGCAACAATGATTTGCAGAATTGAGTAGGGAGGACAGTTAAGTGCGTCTAATTATCAAACCATGTGAGTCATATAGCAGGAGTTAATCAACGGGAGAACCCTATAATTTTGTGGCTTTCTCGATTGTTGGTATATTAAATGAATAGGCTAGAATAGTACAGGAGAGTGTCTCTACCAGACATTTCAGATCCCCAGCACGGCAACACCCAAGACATTTCAGACCCATATGGTGAGTGGAAACGCATATAGGCTAATAGTGTGATCTAAGGAAACTACTAGTAACAGAGATCTTGCATTTGTCAGGTAATAAAAGGCCCCTTAGATTCTACTTTGGGACATGTGTCATGTGTGGGAGTAAGCAAGCCTTCCCCAATGGCTGTGTAATGGCTAATATGTGCTGAGCTTAGCAATTAGTCAACAAGGCATCCACTACTGCTACTACTACTACGTGGACTTTTCTACTGATGTAAGTGGTCTCTTTCTAAGTTGCCTTTAGGACCTATTGTACTAACTTGGGGAAGTAAATTTAGCAGCTCGATATTGTATGGCGCAGAATTGTCTGTGTATGCTGTTATGATGATAGTTGGGGGTGGACTTGGTCTGAGACTAGTTGGATTTCTCTCTATTGGAGATTAGGGGTTGTAGAGCCTAGGAAATCTGGTTCCATCACCATTCCCTATTTGAAATAAAAGGATTTAAGTTGACGCATGAGCACGTGAGCAGATAATAGTGCGCATTATTGTGGCATTTGGAGCGGAGTCTGAGCCAGGCTGCTCCTGTGATTACGCCTTTCCTGTATCTACTGAGAGCAAGTGCTTCCCTAACCATCCCCAGCAAGAGGTTCTCTCTCCCTCTTATCACAGCGCAGCCCTGAACCCACCATCAAGGATACCTTATTGGAAAAGCTCATAGGACTCAATGCTTCGTTAGAAAGGATGGATTTTATTTTAAGGTATATCCGTTGATTGTTCATTAATGGTGTGAGTTATTGCTGTCCAAGGCAAAGGTCAGTAGAAAGGCTGTAGGGTGTGCGTGTATATTTATCTCCCATTCCACAAGAGTTATGGTGTCTTTCCTTACATCTTCAGCTATCTGCGTTCATATCATGCTTAGATGTTGCATCCGATTGCCAATGACAATATTTGTGTGTTGATTGTGTTTAGGATTTTGAGTATATCCTTGTTTTTAGTCTTGTTTTATTCTATTATTTGTCTTGTTCTTTCTAGAAATGAGCGGGTATTCATCAGGCAGAGACATAAATAAACCCAATATGTTATACCTATGGCATATTCTAGGTAACCTTCAAATCATAAATGTACCCCGGACGTCTTTATGTATTTTTTATTTACCCATTTGATTTATTTTTTATATTTTTTATTTTTTTTATTGTACTTTGCTTTTAGGATCTGAACCCTGTTTTACTAAGGGTCTGTTAAGGCTGTAATATCTAGTAATATGTAGAAATAAAATCCTTTCTGTATTTGTAGAAATGGTTATTCTACACAGATTGGTATATGAAATAATAACTGGTGTAGTAGAATGGGATAACACTTCTAGATCCTTCACCATACATTGTGAAATATTAGAGGCCGCCTTAGTTCCGCGCTGGAGTTGTTATGTTTCATATCCTATAGATATGAGTATTGGCATGTTACAATTTGTACAGTGCAACATACAAATACATAGAGTGGGGGATACTAAGTGCACGCACTAATGAGTGGTGCATGAGGAAAGGTCACAGTGCTGAGATTTGATTTATGTAGCAGGTCAATTGGGGCAGAAGAGCTTGATAACCGAAATGGTTTACAGTTATGGCTAACATAAGGTGGCTGCTGCTGTGTGTGAGAGTATAATATATATATATATATATATATATATATATATATATATATATATATATATATATATATATATACACACATTTGTAGTAAGAATAACGACTAGCTAGTATATGTGTGTGCGTGTGTGTGCATATATTTAAATATGTATATATATATATATAAATTCATAGATTTTGATAGTAGAATAGGTTATGAACTATATGAAATAGTATATTCACACTGTAAAGAATAGGGTAAGCAAACATTTACAGGTAAACGCAATCTCTCTACATTCAGAAAACACATTTCCCCACAGTTAGCGTTGTTTCCACACCACCTGGACAGGAAATGTTTTCCAGTATTCCCGTATTCATACCTTTTTTTTTGGCAAGATAAGACATTTATTTCCATTGAATTCATATCATCCCCAATATGCTGATGAATATTACATATTTGTCATAATTTAATTAAGTTGTAAGTTGTAGTCATTTTACCAGTTCAAAATATACAATTGAGTCTGGAAATTCATTCAATGGTAAAATTTTATTGAGCAAAATATATTTTACAGGCATCATATATATATATATATATATATATATATATATATATATATATATATATATATTCGCATATATCATTAGAGTTCTCGCAGCTAACATATGCGAAAGCCACACAAATCCCATCAATCTCTCCAGAAGGTGCAAGTCAGGGGTATAATCAAGCATCACTTTATACAACATTAATATACAGTGCATATAGCATAAGCAACTTAAAATAAAGATAAACTGATACACGACACAGAAACACTGTACCTGATAAAGGCGATGCAGAGAACATCTTCCTGCTATATAATATTCTATGGAAACATGGATGTTCATCAACCTTATGCATTTGAGTATATTATTAGTATTGTGTGTGTGCAGTCCAATCTGGAAGACATTAGGGTGCAGAATTCCCGGCTATGACTTGGAAGGCGCTAGTGTTATCCTAGCAGCACTGAAATGAAAGAATCTGGGATCAGCAATTTCAAAAGTAGTAGGGTGAATGATTGACCAAAGTGGGCTTTCATCAAATACAACACTGAGTATTGGCTTAAATGAAAATGCATAGTAGCGAATTTCTGCCTCCCTTCGCCTCCTACGCTGGCTGACTCCCTCCTTTCATGTGGTGTCATTGCAATATGCCGTAAGGAGCAAGTGTTTCTATGTTTTAATGCCCCGTTTACAGCCATGGTGCATGGTGCCATAAATCTTGCTTGGCCATAAATGACAAAAAAAATTGGTATTCAGAAGAGGCCACCCGGTCTTCTAGTCCTGTATATTTCTGGCTTATCCTCTGTATATTTTCTGTGTTATTGAGCCTCACATTATTCTTGTGGCTGTGAAACATTCATCTTATATTTTATAACACCTGGATTTTGGCTAAAGGTTTTCAGCGTTGCGCTTATAATGAGGCTAATGCCAGCTAATCCCTGTTATAAAAAGAATAATGCTTCTGTTGGGGCAAATGACGCCTGGAAAACATGCACTGTGGCCATTGAAGGTCTGTTCTCGCTATCAGAAAAAGGAAACCTTATTCCTATTTATGCTTTTAGCACATCACCGCCCCTGTGTAATACATACATGAATTATTTTTCTATTTGATATTTCAATATCTCCCAGCCAGACGGTATATATAGTAGCTTCTCGGCATGCTGTAATTGTGCAGACACAATACATACATTAATAATTCAGTGTACCATCACACACCTATGTCTCACTGACGGTTGGGAACATGAATGAAAACTTCGTTTTAAGATTCAAAAAATGATTCGATGAAATTAGCGAATTAAATGAAAGAGCAGTAAAAAAAAACGATTTTAAACAGACCTTAAGTTGCAGGCTGTCATTCATTCATTAGCATCATTTTCCAGAACTCCAGTGACGCCTACTTTCACAGGATCCTAGATCCTCCTCCCTCCATTTTTTCATGTTATTTTATTTTTCTTTCCATGTCTCCCCCATCTCCCTAGACTTTAAATGTCTTTCTCTTTTTTTTTCTACCCCCACACATCCCTGTTCCCAGATGAATATTCTGCTTAGAATCTAGCATCATTCAGCAGGCAATATTTGTAAGAAACATACCATTTTTTTTGTGTGTCTGTGGAACTACATTTGGAAAGCACTGAGAGTTGATATCCCTTATCTTTGTGACCGGGGTCGCCCATATGTAACCTTAGGGGTTGTCCAGTTTTTTTGGCAGACATTTCTTGTTCAGATTTCCTGAGCGCTGTTCTCATCCTGGGGTCGTGTTGTGCCTGGTGTTGGTAGGTGATAGAGCAGGAGGGGTGCTGGTGCTGTCCTTGCCCCCTTCATTATGCCTGAGAATTAGCAGGGGTGTGGGGGGTGGGGAACCCAGATCTGCTGGTTCTGGAGCCGAACTGGAGGACAGTCTTCTGAGTTCCGCGTCAGTCGTCAGAATCCAAGGTAAGGCGGCCAGAAATCCTCTATCACTTCTGAATGGTGGAGTTTATGTCCCAGTGATTTATGACCATAGTCTTAAATCTCGGTTCAAGAAGAGTTCACAGGCTCAAGCTTCCTTTCAAGAAATGACTGATACGTATAGTTTGCTAATAACAGGCTGTTTTCTCGTCTCCACACAGTTTCTTTCCATATCTGTCCATTGAATCTGAGAGATTACTTTTTTTTTTTTCTTTTTCTTTTTTTTATTATTGTTGTTCCCTCCAAACAATTTTTTTCCCCAGGAGCAGGGTAAATAACAGTATCCCTGATACTGCAATGCTTCTTCAGAAATAGAATGATACTCAAAATACCAACGTGATTGCGTTAACAATATTTGTAAATAGATATTATTTTCAATCATTCATAAAGCAAAATACAAGGTGGTATCAGCAATCGCATCTGTAACTCCAGTTGTTTAATGCCCTCTTGTGCGGCGTTGGCAAATTTGAATACGATATCAAAGAGCTAGCTGGATTTATGTTGGTGGATTAATAGAATTTGCCTTTATAAACAATGATATTTTGTTGATATGCCACTTAAGAACCAGACATCAACAGCAGTTTGCATGCCAGGATGTTAAGGGTTAATAAAAGCACACTGATATGTGGCTTTCTAGTTCATTGTCTTCATAGACCACTTTTTATATTTTATATTACATTTTTCTCTGGCCTTGAGGGTCTTTGATAGACTTGCATTGCGGTAACGACTAATCAATCTAAAGCTGCTTCATTGTATTTCAAATATTATTGACTGTTATCACTGCCATTATTTTTAATGAACAATGAAAAAAACTTTAAGACTCCTGAAAAGTTTTATGCAGTTTTAGGTCTCACTTAAGGCCTATCAAATGTTCCTTAACACGGATTTAACTCCAAATCTATTGAATTTAGATTTATTTAAGACTATTATCAGTTATGGGAATACAATCTCCATATAATGATTCTTAATATTATAAATTATTACTCTATCGACCATTTTTAACATAGTATTATAGTAATCATCTATGAATCAAAATAAAATAGAACAATGTAATATGTTGTTATCCCAACTTTTATCCCTAACCATTATTTAACTGTTAAAAGGGCAGTGCCTGGAATGTAGCTGGCTTTATTTCTATATCATCTTGCTATTTGCGTTCTAGAGCGTTTCCAACGCGCTGCTTTGTGCTGTGGCGAAGTTTAAATAGTTATTTGGAGATAGGTAAACATGAAGATTTAACAAAAGATAGAGAGGAACCTAGAAGTTTTTTTTATGGCTTGTGTTTCCATCATCTAGTCTCTCGCTAGCCAAATGACCCCCATACATCAAATTACAGAGCAGTTGCACAGACAGAACCTATTATCGTTAGGGGCTACACAGAAAGTTCAAGCCGTGGTCATGGAGATGGACGCTGCTGGTCTTTCTGGTTCCTGGTGTTTTTTCAAATCCATCATGTTTTAACAGGTAGAATTGTGTTCTTTTTATGGAGACTAATAACAGTACAAGGCATCTGATATTTTATTATCATGTATTTCATTATTATCTTAAAGATTATGTTTAGTTAGGGCATTTTATCATGTGCTATCCTTGTGTGCTTGCTGGGATACCAAAGATCATAAGATCTGTAGAACATTCTTGCTGATCTGGTGCTTATGTTATGTGTGACACAGAAATGCAAAGCAATACATTGTAAGTAATTCAGAAGTACAAAGGTATCATGTAATCAAGATTGTAGCACATTGCAAAAGTGAAAGTTACAAATTGGAATACTGCAGCAGTGTATCAAATGCATAAATACCTTGTAGCAAGACCCCAAAATATTATTAGTTATTATTAATATTATTATTATTTACATTGTACTGTAGCATCATTTTATGTATCAGGAGGGATCAGTATACATTTCAGAGACCAGTATGGGATTCTGGTCTGCAGGCCTGTATTTGGTGTGGCTGATATGAGCTCTTTGATAAATGAATGTTTACCGAGGCAGTCCCTACTTTAGAGTGTACAATACCGTATGAGTACAAAGCGGCCCAAGAGTTGAGGTTATCATTTTAACATGAACTTTATCAGATTGGATACACAACCTATGTAAGCTAGATGTGTGTATTAAGACGATGGTGTGTAAATACTATTTCTCTTACGAAAGTAATAGTGGACCGTCCAACTAAACGTTATTTATTGGCATTAATACAAACAAAGGTAAGCCAACAAAGTGATAGATAGCGGTGCCTGGGCGCATAATGCACTAGCATCTGTATGCATTTCTCCGTGTATTTGTGTGTGTGTGTGTGTGTGTGTGTGTGTGTATGTGTGTGTATATATATATATATATATATATATTTAGATAATCATATTATTATGGCTGTGAATGTATTTCTATATCACTAAATGATATGATGATTTTTTAGATCTATCTATCTATCTATCTATCTATCTATCTATCTATCTATCTATCTATCTATCTATCTATCTATCTCTGTATCTCTCTCTGTATCTATGTCTGCCTGTCCCATATTATGTACACACATGCAGGTACATGCAGTGGCATGACATATGTACTTGCTATGTGTGTGTGTGTGTTGATGGCTTGCTGGGAGGGGGCAGGAGGAGGTGTGTGTGTGAACAGTCCAGGATGTGATGTACTTATTCAAAGTGCATTTAACTGTAATTTTTGGCCCAATGCAAATGTGTTGGACGTTAGTGAGAAGCCCTATCATCTTAATACACACTTCTCAATATTGCTGAAGACTTTTTCCTTTATGGCTTTCATGTCACTTAGCTATTGTAAGTAAGATGGATCTCTCCCATTTCTTCACTGTAGCCTGCTTCTTCCCCACCACAGGTCTGAGCAGGGCGGCCATTGGACGAGCAGCGCCACGTGACAGAGGGGTGCCAATGTTACTCTTCACGGGTGTCAGGACCCTGTCAGTTTGTGAAATAAATATTGGGAAACAACGAAATGCAAAAAGCGACCTACTACGACAGCTCTGCGATCTATGGCGGATACCCCTACCAGGGAGCAAATGGTTTCACTTATAATGCAAGTCAGCAGCAATACCCCCCTGCCTCATCCCTGCTGGAGAGTGACTATCACCGGCCTGCCTGCTCGCTGCAGTCCCCTGGCGGCACAGGGCCACAACACAAAGCCAATGACATCAACGAAAGTTGTATGAGAGCCATTAGCAGTCAGTCCAACCCTGTCCCGGTCATCTCAGACCAGCAACAGCCCACGCCACCCTCTCTGTCCCCGCCACAGAATGCCACTAATGCAGCCACAGCAGCCACCTCCAAGGCCACCAACATCTCCTCACCCACCATGTCAAAGCAGATATTCCCATGGATGAAGGAATCTCGGCAGAACACAAAACAGAAAGCAACAGGGAGCTCCAGTTCAGGTAATGTCCCCTCTCAGCCACCAGCCCATCACACACCTGATGCACTGGCTCCACGCAAGCTGCTTCACTGACTGGCGTGGCATGGAAGGGGTTGTGTTCAGCAAGGCAGTCCCAGTGCTTGTACTATGCAAATACACTGTATTAACCCTTCCAACTCGAGCTCAGCATTGCACAGCTAGGTGACACAAATATTGCCTTGCCACCCCCATTAGGACTATTATTGGGGTTCATTGCAAATTTAATGACAGCTTGATTTTTATTTGTTTGCCTTTATTTTTATGCCAGTGGGTCAGCAACCCACAATCAGGGCATGGCACATGTCAATGTAGAGATGGATAGGAATATATAATTAGATGCCAATGGCAATGACTATTAATCTACATGGAGAAATGATGTTAAGTAACGATGAATTAATGGCTGCTATTAATTAGTATAATAACTATACTGGTGGTGTTTATTAGTGCGCTGACTGTAATAGGAATAGTTAGATAGGAATAATAATGTGCATTTATAATTGAGTGGCTTTATCATTTAAATCCAGCCACTTCCCCCATACCTGAGGGAAAAAGTAACCTGTCATAACCTTTCCATTTCTCAGTTCAGTTGAAGTTTCCAGTGCAGGTCACGTGATAAATGCTGAAGCAGGGCACCAATTAGATCGGATTCTTACAAATCACTTCGTTCAGTTCTGTTTATAAAATACAAGTGAAGTGATGCAGTCTATGGAAAGTGTTTTATGTCTAAGTATTGTGACTAAAATATAAGAACGAGGCAGCCTGAATGGAAATACAGACAACACTCTGTCAGACATATACCAGCTGTGGTAATGACAATTAATTTTTATACAATTATTGGAGATAATTAGATTCCATCTAATATAGAGGCACAGTAATTCTGGAAAATATTGCAGGCTCAACTAATATGATGGCCTGACAGTTAAGCTCATTTTATGATTACAGATTAGAAAATAGAGTGTGACATGTGCTTGGTTATAAGTAATGCATGCAGTGCATAGAGCAGATCACCTTTAGATTATAGACTTGGCTGTCTGCATAATGTGGGCAAATATCTTAACAAAACTGCACTCTATTATTTACACTGCATGGTATAGTCTCTCTCTCTCTCTCTCTCTCTCTCTCTCTCTCTCTCTCTCTCTCTCTCTCTCTCTCTCTCTCCCTCCCCTCCCTATCCTTCCCCCTCCCTATCCTCCTCTCTCCCTGTGTCCCTTACTCCCTCCCTCTCTGCTTCCAATCGCCTCATCACTGTGCGCATGCGCGGCATTGCTTTCTCAGTACATTGTTATGTTCTTTATTAATTCACCTTTTCTTAATTGAGACCTTCTGAATTGCAATGCAAGATATATATTGAGAGCTTTATTGAGATGAGGAGTGTCGATAGTGGGTGGGGGAGGTGTAACACAATGCATGTGGCTATAGCTTTCCCCCCATAATTCACTCTGCTTTTTGCTGAATAATGACTATTGTTATCCGTGTATGAGAACTATTGCTACTCATTAAAAATTGCGGCATTTTTATTTTTGCTATCATAATTAATTTGTTAATTGTAGCTGCCAAAACATATTATTTCTGCATCTTGTTGTGACAGTGTGACCACAATGGCATACTTGGCAGGCTAGCAGAGTTACCACCACCATCTGGCTTGCCCTGTGCTACATTACAGTGTATTAGGACAGGGAGCCATCTTATCCAGCCCCTGCAAAAAACATGTGGTCCTTTTATAAAGGGAACCATAGAATACAGGGGATCTTAATGCGAACCAATAGTTACCAGCAGATAGAAAACCTATGCTGTAGTATATCATACCCATCTCTCCCTCCACCCACCACCACCTACCCCCAACCCACCACCACCTACCCCCAACCCCATAGTTTGATTATGTTTTATCATTTCTAAATTAATCCATGGTTATTTACGTTAATGTGTTATTTAGTAATTGCTCCCTGTTTATGATACTACTACTACTACTACTACTACTACTACTACTACTACTACTACTACTATAATAATAATAATAATAATAATAATAATAATAATAATAATAATCGTAAGTAATACCATGTAATTAACAGGAGAGCTGATTTAGGGCAGTATGGATGCCTGGCAGGATTAGTTATACTCTCACAAAGACAACATTTTATATTACATTTAAAGCCGTTGTTAATCTGGAAGATTGAAATAATTGATATTTTGCAACATTTAAACACTATGTTCTGTCAAATACAAATACCCTGCAGTCTTTAGCAAATGGTTACGGTTGCTATTTACGTGTGTTTTATGTTTTATGTTTTGATTTTTTTTTTTTTGCATGGTCCTTGCAGGTGAGAGCTGTGCTGGAGACAAGAGCCCCCCAGGGCAATCCTCTTCCAAAAGGGCCCGCACGGCTTACACAAGTGCCCAGCTGGTTGAACTGGAAAAGGAGTTCCACTTTAATAGGTACCTGTGCCGGCCTAGAAGAGTGGAGATGGCGAACTTGCTTAACCTCACAGAGAGGCAGATCAAGATCTGGTTCCAAAATCGACGCATGAAATATAAAAAGGACCAGAAAGGGAAATCCATGATGACGTCATCCGGCGGCCCCTCACCTTGCAGGAGCCCTGTGCCGCCGCCTGCTGTTGGAGGGTACCTAA
>NC_139221.1:262006972-262186972 GCF_055691185.1 Crinia signifera | reverse complement strand
AGAAATCTACAAGCAGCCCATAGAACCGCACTCATACAAGTTAGTATATTTCTCTAGAAGCCTACCATCCCCCACTCCTGTAATGATATTATCTAGAATGTTCCTGCAACAATGCCGTTGTGTGAGTGAGAGTGTGTGTGTGTGTGTGTGTGTATATAACATGTAAATTCAATTTAATACATACAGATGAATTGCTAAATATCTGAGTTTATTTTTACCAGCACAACACGTTGGAAGGCTGCTTAGGCAATAATATCTAGATGTGCTGGTTGCAATTCTTCCTAAACTCATAAATCAAACGCTTTCTATGAATGAGAATGTCATCAAGGAGATCAATTGCAGGAACGCACACATAAATACAGAAAACTCCTCTTACGTATTGCTCCAGACTGGGGATTCCGTCCAGAAGCTTTAGAGCTAGAAGGCGTTTAGCCATAATTCATTTTTATTGCCCTATTAAAACAACAGCTTGGTTTTACTGCGGCTGCAGCAGCAAGGAGAGAGCGTGCCCCATTCTATTCTATGAGTGCCTGTGAGCAGCCTTCCCTGTACATAGAGCGGTTTATTCCTTTACTGCACAGCCACAGAGAACACTCCATCATTAGAAAGCTTAATTACTAAAATGTCGCCGTTATCAATACATTAATGGGTTAATCTGTGTATTTACCATATTCATTCTACAAATCTCATAATTATTTTTTTCTTTCTTAAAACCGTTTAATATTTTTGGGTATTTCAAGACTTACATATTAATATTGGTTCATTAAAACATAGATGTAGCGCTTTGAAAAAACAAACAAATATATATGTTGTTGGCTGTATAATGTAATATATATATTTTTTCTTTTTTTTCTTTTTTACCCCCACAAAGGAATTCCTGAGAAAGAACGCTATAAAAAAAGACACATTCCTTTCATAGTTATGTGCTATGTCCTTTATAATTCGGATTGAACTGCAGGATTCTAAGCAAAGATTCCATGTCTTTGTTGCTGACAGTAAGACAAAAGATGTGTCTCTCTATGCAAAACAGCACCAGTAAGGCTGCTTCAATGAAATCCCAGAGCTCTTCGTGGCTAAATATAAAGTATATTTTCCCAGCTTAAGTCAGTGTAGATATAATAAATCGGGACTCATCTGTTTTGCATTAGATGTCACTCTAACGATTAATATTCTTTTTATTCCTAGCCTACATTCAGCATTATTTTTAAACTGATTCATATATATATATATATATATATATATATATATATATATATATATATATACACACACACACCAACACACATACATGCATACATACACATACATACATACATACATACACACGTTTAAAACTGATCTGCGAAACTGACCTTTTGCTTTGTGATCTATGTACATCATATATATTTCAATTCATACAGGCGATTATGTTATGTCATTTACATATGAATTTATATACAAAAAAATACAGTTTATGATAAATACTTAGAAATACATTTTGTTATAATAATTGAATTCAATCAAGAAAATATGATGTAGCACCTTGTTAGCGGGATTATTTGGGGTTTCATAGAAGGTTTGGCGTAAACAAGGAGTATTGTAGACGGATATTTAGTCTAGGTAAAAAGCGTATCGCGTTTCAGTGTAAAAAAAACTTTTGTTTAGGGCCACCCCACTTACCAGTGCTTGCCCCAAACACACTATCTGTGGAGTGGAGATCACATTACAGCAAAGCTTGTTGTGTCAGTTATACCGGTAATGCATAATGCCGTGACAGTCATGGCAGAAAATGGACGCTGCTAGCCCAGGTTTTAGTTTTTCACTTGACATGACTCACAAAAAATCACCAAAATACATACCCAAATTAATACAGGTCATGCTCAATCTGAAGAATACACTTGTGTGTCTGTGTATGTGTGTGATGCTTGTATAGAAATATCTATTTATCTAATCTATCTATCTATCTCTATTATATTAGTTAAACCATATAAATAGATCCTACAGTTTAACCTATGTTAGAGGATAAATAAAAATAGGCAACATCAGAACACACACTGCCACTGGCTAGGCATGCCAGTCACTGATTGCTATAGTCCAGCTAGGTTAACCTAAAACCCCGCCTCTTCCTCTGACGTCACCTCCAGGATCCACCCCCCTCTCAGTCCAGGCTATATAGGATGGTGGTCGCCGGTGTTTCGCATGAGCAACGACTGTACTATGTATGTACTGTGTACTGTTTAGCGATGGCGTTTTTTTAAAGTATATACTTAAAGAGAGATACAGTCCAGAACCATAATCCTTATTAGAGTAAAATTTAGAATTTTTCCTCCAAAACTTCTGGCACATTGTTTGGTATGAATATTCTTTCAAAATGGATTCCATTAAGTTCATGAAGATCGCTGACTTCAGTCACAATATTTAACATGAGTGCTGGGTACACACTGTACGATATAACATTAACAATATGGATGATATTGATATCATTTATGATATATATTGGAAATCGCTCAGTGTGTACTTTACGCATTATATTGTTAATAATGCACGCTCCTGTGCATCCATAATGACCCCCCCCCTTTGGCTGAACATACAGGTTGATTTTGGGTCAATGACCCACATGTTCAGCGGGTCCTAGTGACGTCACTCAACAATATTGTTTACCAATATCATTCAGTGTGTAAACTCAGGCCCTTATTCTGGTTCACTCGCAAAGGCAAATTCCTTCTCAAATGGACAAAACCATATGCACTGCAAGTAGGCAGATGTAACATGCAGAGAGAGTTAGATTTGGGCGGGGTTTTACTTCAAAGTGAGATCTATATTGCATTGTAAAAATAAAACAGTCAGTATTTTCCCTGCACAGAAACAAAATAACCCATCCAAATCTAACTCTCTCTGCAATAGTTACATCTGCCCCACCTGCAGTGCACATGGTTTTGTCCTTTTGAGAAGGAATTTGCCTTTGCTAGTGAACCAGAATAAGGACCTCCATTCATTCACTCATGGCCAAAATCATTTACAATATCGGCTGCAATGAAGGTCACCTAATTTGTATGGGATTTTATAGGGGCATACACACTAGATAATATACAAAATTATATGCATGATATTTTCATGCATAATGTCTAGTGTCTATGCACTATATTGTTAATGATTGCGATGTCCTCCATCATCTGTACATGCAGGACGACAAAGGATAACGCTCCCTCCCCCGCTCATCGTACTCGTCATTGGCAAGTATGCATTTGCAGATGCTGGTTACCATGCTGGGTCATGTCGCTTCTGATAATGCGGACCCAGCTATACATATATTGCCACCAATAGACATAATAGACATCCATTGTGTTGGTTTGCTTTGCTTAGCTGATTTAAGGGTGAATTTAGCCCCATACAGACTAGACAACTTTTTTTATCAATATTGCCAATTTTGGCCCTGATATAATTTAAAAAAAAATTGTTTAGTGTGAATGCTCAATACAGTTAAACGATGTGTGACCCTGCTGTCATCTGTGCTGCATGCTCAATGTTGACTATATCGCCAACAAGGCATGCAGCAGCAGGGCGGTGGGTGATGCCACTGACAATATCATTTACCGTTATTGTTCAGTGTTTGCACAATATCTTTTGGCTGGGGATAGAGGGGTAATAGGCAGTGGCGGTTTTTACCTATGGGCTGCAGGGCTGCAAACCCCACAGGTAAAATCCGCCACTGTCTCTGACTATGTGATGCCAGATGCCGTCTGTGAGACTGCCCTGGCTTCCCTGTGACTGACAGTGACTTCCTATTGGAAGTCTGACCTGCCAGTCACCCAAGGCAGTCCCATTGGGAGTTCCTTCCCTCCAGGATGCCTCTACATGGGCTGCTGAGTGCGGCCCATAGAACCGGGTCCCGCGCATAAGCAGTATGAGGACGATACTGCACATGCGCCGGACCCGGGACCCGGAATATGCCTTTGGGGGCTGCTGCAAAAGCAGAGGGGCGGGGCCCGCATCACGGCAGCCCCCCTCCTCTGGAGAGGTAATAGCCACCAATGGTAATAGGTCTTTGTATGGTTGTCTTAGGTTTTTAATATTTAGATAATACTGAAATTTGAAGTATAAATCGGTGTAGTTGTTTTCAAAAGTACTATTAAACAGGGTTAATCTGACATGAACAATGTGTGTGAGTGAAGATCATACTGGAAAAGATCCCATAACCAGCCATGGACTGGAGCATGAGGGCAAATTGGGGGAATGCAGTGGTAGGGGCCCCTGCTTAGAGGCTTGGTTAACCATTAGTGAGGACATGGTCTGGGCTGCTTGATAAATATATATATTGTACATACTGCTGGTGCATGCATGCTAATGCAGTGGTGCTAAGAGAGGGTATACTGATCTGGCTGGCGCCATCTTCCCAGTGACTTTTTCCAAATGATGGGAGCTGCACATGGTCACTGTGCCAGAGTCTTTGCTATCTAGTGCACATGCACCATCTTCCCAAATATCACTGGGAAGAGGGCATTAGATGAGAAGGAGGGACCCGCTTCCTAGGGAAAGAAAGGAAGGAAGCAGGTGTCCTCTACCATACCCCACCTGCACCACCTTCTCCCTTTTAAAAAAAATAAAGCCCCCACTGTGGAGCGACACAGTCTGGCAACTGATCCCTAGAGGAGAGGTTGAGCTCCCAGGCAATGGGGCCCACCAGGAGTTTCACAAGCATTAAGTCGTCAATGGGAATGTCGACAGTGAAAAGGTTGACATGAGTTTTTCATTATTTTTTGGTTTTAACGTAAGTCGACATGGATAAAGTATCAGTGTACCGCGTTCCCTCACATAACTCTCTGCACTCGCCATGCTTTGAGCACGGTGCCTTGCTGCGCTTTTCACACTATTATATTCTCTCTACACTCCCTAGTGGATGGTAGGGAATGAAATACCGCCTGTCGGCACTAAAAATCCTGTGAAAAACTCATGTCAACCTTTTAACTTTCAACCTTCCCATTGTCGACCTAATACTTGTGTCAACCTTCCGACCCTGTCCAGCTTAGCCATGTCGACCTGTTTCATGTGTCACTCTAAGCCAGGCATGTCCAACCTGAGGCCCTCCAGATTTGCTAAAACTACACATCCCAGCATGCATTGCCATCATTCTAGCATTCCCTAATAGCCAAATTGTGGCAAGGCATGCTGGGATGTGTAGTTTTAGCACATCTGGAGGGCCGCAGGTTGGACAAGCCTGCTCTAAGCCCTGTCAACCTTTAGTGGTCGACCGAATGTATGTTGATGGTTACGGTGACCGTAATCCATCCTAACTTGCCCCTAACTAACTAGTACCCCTTTCACACAGAAAATGAAATACCCTGGTGAAGCAGTTCCACCCGGGAATTTCATTAAATACACGGGTCCTTTTTCTGTGTGAAAGGGTACACCCGTGTGGTAAATCTCGAATCTCTGACCCTAGAATTGACCAGGGTCGAGTACACAGGATTTATGACCCGTGTTGACCCTTTCACACAGAAGAAATACCCGTGTTATTCAGCAAATTACCAGGTAGAAATTTTCAACCCGGTAATTTGTTCTTCTGTGTGAAGGGGGGACAGGCTGCACCCGGCAAAATGCTACAGCATTTGAAATGCTGTGTATTTTCTTTGATTTTTTGAGACTTTTCTGTCTGAAAGGGGTACAGGAGATGGATTCACCTAGTTTTAGGCTATTTATCCATTCTATAACTTAAAATCAGGGCCGCCTACTTTTAAAGCCCGGAGAGGAGAATATCAGCAGCACTTAGGGGGGTGGGACTGATGTAGACATCATCAAGCCCCGCACCCAGTACTGCAAATCCTGCAATTCGCAGGTCTTCGAGGAGGGGCCGCAGCTAAATGACGCTATTGGCATCTTTACCCCTGCCCCCCAAAGCCATGAATGGTGGTGACAACTGTGGCCAGTTACAAGCGGGAGTGCCGCAGGTACCCAGGAGGGTTGCCCACCTTTCCTTCTCCATCTTTTGTACTGCGCATGTGCCAGTCCTGGCACCTGTCATCATAGGACAGGCACAGGGAAATGGGGACCGAGAGGAGAGCGGCAGCGGTACCCCACTGCGGACAGAGGCAGCCCCCTCCCCCAATAAGGTATGAGCCACCACTGATTGCATCCCCTATAGAAACCTATGTGGGATGAGGCAGGGGGCAGGACAGATTGGATTGCAGCAGGTATCGGAGGTTCCTGCTGCGGTCGCTCCATCATACATTCCAGAGGTACTCAATATTTGTGGCAAACTCCCCAAAATGGGTGTTTTGGTTGGACATAGCTGCAAGTATAAAATGATAGGCCCCTCAGTCTGCCCCTTTTTAATCTAGACCTGTTTCTTGGATAATGTCTCAGAACAGGAAATCATGTGTACACATCTACTGGACCTCACGCCTAACAGAACAGGAAATCATGTGTACACATCTACTGGATCTCACACCTAACAGAACAGGAAATCATGTGTACACATCTACTGGATCTCACACCTAACAGAACAGGAAATCATGTGTACACATCTACTGGATCTCACACCTAACAGAACAGGAAATCAAGTGTACGCATCTACTGGATCTCACACCTAACAGAACAGGAAATCATGTGTACACATCTAATTTATCTCACACCTAACAGAACAGGAAATCATGTGTACACATCTACTGGACCTCACACCTAACAGAACAGGAAATCATGTGTACACATCTACTGGACCTCACACCTAACAGAACAGGAAATCATGTGTACACATCTACTGGACCTCACACCTAACAGAACAGGAAATCATGTGTACACATCTACTGGACCTCACACCTAACAGAACAGGAAATCAAGTGTACGCATCTACTGGATCTCACACCTAACAGAACAGGAAATCAAGTGTACACATCTACTGGATCTCACAACAAACAAAAGCCAAACAAATGTATTTGGCCATTCTAAAGGTCATGTTGTACATAGTTAAGAAATTGTAGAAATAAAATTTGGGGGAAATTTAAGACAATGGGGGGTATACAATCTGGCGTCATGACTGTTGGTCTAGCCCAATAGCCGTGACCAGGTCCCGTTCTCGGCCGGCTTGATGTCAGCTCGGCAAGGCGGGATTCAAAATCCCGCCTGACGAGCACGCCGAAAAGGGGGCATGGCGGTGAAAAACAGCCATAAATGGTCAAGCTGCGGCCGGGAGCTCGACAATTCTCTTCCGTTCTCGGCAGAACGGGCCCAACTGCTTGTGAAGTCAGCACGTTCTGCCGAGATACCTGTTCAATGCTGTCGGGGAAGACAGCATTGAATACGGCCCCGCCGCTATTCCCCCGTAGGGAATAAAGGCGGGGGATTACCCCCCAAAAGATCTACAGCCAAAGTGATGTTCCCTATTGCTATCTATAACAGATTACCACTTGCTCTGACAATACTGTGGCAACCTCTTCCCCTCACCAGTTTTTAGGAATCTTCTATGCTTCATTTGTAAACATAAGACAATAGATCAACCTTAAAAAAGTATAAAAGGATTGGGCCACCAAATTATAGTAACCCCTATTATGCTGTACCATGCAAGACATTCTGGGGGTAGATGTGTATTCTACTCCACATGTGATGTTGCTCTGGGCAACCAATCAGATCCTGGCTACTATCTTCTAGAGCAGTGGTGGCCAACCCGTGGCTCTTGAGCCTCATGCGGCTCTCCCCCTTGTAAAGTGAGGCTCCTGCTCCCACTGCTGCCCACCGTCTGTCCCAGTCCCCCCTGCTGCTGGTCAACTGAATCCCTTCTCCTTCTGAGGGGAGGAGAGCGCGCATCGCGCATCTCTCCTACCCCTTACTGTGCATCCTATTGACTGGGCCGTCCGCCAATCAGAGCTCGCGGGCCAGCAGCCAATCAGGAGCCGGCCAGCGAGCTTTGATTGGTGGACAGCCCAGTCACAGGGAAGTGAGGAGGAAGTAGACGCGCGGTGTGCTGTGCTCTCCTCCCATCAGTGACATGACAGGAGGACTGCAGGGGGACACCAGACTGTCCTCTCCCCGCCCGGCGGCAGCAGCAACAACGGTGAGTGCTGCTGCTGGGACATTTGCACTGTGGGGGCATAGCAGTTTGTGGCACTGTGGGGGCATACTAGCTTTCTGGCACCATAGGGGCATACCCGGCACCGTGTGGTGCATACCTGGCACCGTGGGGGGCATATGTGTATCTGGCACTATTGGGGGCATATGTATATATGGCACTGCACTATTGGAGGCATATTTGTATCACACCCACCCAAGGGGTCAAAATAAACTATGTCCCTTTTTTGGGCATGTGCCTTCGGCGCGCGCATGATGTCGGCTCTTTAGCTTGACTACTGATATTTTTCGGCTCTTTACCTCTGACCGGTTGGCCACCCCTGTTCTAGAGGGTGCGAAATAAATAGGAAGTAGATTCTGATTGGTTGTCCATAGCAACATCACATGTGAAGTAGAATACACATCTTAGTAAATTCTCCCCTTTATATTATGTATATTTATAGTCCATGTTCTAGATTTGAAAGTTCAGCCTTATTTTTCGACTATATATCATTATGAATTTGAAAATAATGATGAACATTGAGAATAGACCAGTATGCTACTTCAGGGCTATAAGTAGGGCAATGTAAGAAATGGACAACTTCCCTGGGATAGGGTGTAAGTGAGATTTCAGATATTTTATCTTAATTTGGTTAAATTTGAGGACGAAGAGCCGATTCCTTCTAGTTATGGCTCTGTATTCATTATTTCTGTGAATGTGACAATGGGATCTATTTAGTAAGCCATGGAAAGAGATAAAGTACTAACCAACCAACTCCTGACATTTTTCAAACACAGGAGCAGATGTATTAAGCTTTAAAAAGAGATAAATGCTAGGGTGATAAATGTACAGCCATTCAGCTCATAACTGACATTTTTCAAACACTGCCTGTAACATGACAGTTAGGAGCAGACTGTCTGGTACTTATGTTCACTTTCTTTATCTCTCTCCAAGGCACTCCGCACAGTTCTTCAAACTTGATCCTCAGGACCCCACGCAGTTCATGTTTTCCAGGTCACACGTGGATTTTTAAAATGTGACAGCTGGTCATCCACAGTGCTCCTGCTGGGAGACCAGCAAAATCGGAACTGTGTTTGGTCCTGAGGACCAGGTTTGCAGTTGCTTAGTACATAGACCCCTATACCCCGGTACACACTTTGATAATGGTAGGGATACCAGAATATTGAACTAAACTACTGGGACACCCACATGAATAGAAATGTGCTCAGTGGAAATACCATCTCGTATTTATTACAGGATAAGGCTTATCTATTCCCATATGGTTCATCTAATGGGGCCCACACATGGGGCGATTTCAGGGCATTTTCTAAGCGATCTCACTAGAATGCTTAGAAAATGCCCCTACATCGTCGCTCCACGTGTAGGGGCCATAGTGATAGGATAATAGGATAAATCTAGTGCGATTTAGGATAGGGCCAGTGTTCACTAAAAATAAATGTGTTTGGGAATGACAGTGGCTCTAAAGACCAGAGATCCCTGCCCAGTGTTTCTGCTGCCTCTGCACTTGCTGTGGGATGCATTTGCCATGAAGTGCTTTTCCGGACTGTGCCACATTGACCGCCAATGGCAGACAAGCAACCCTACCCGCCCAGCTCAGCAGGTCATTGTGCTAATTAAAGAGTTCTAAAGGGTAAAAAGGGAGTGTTGTGAAAAAACCATGACCACCAGGGGATCTTTGTAAGGGGTCTCTTTCCTTTGATTAATAAATACATAAAAATAATAATATAGCAATTCATGATGAGTATGATCTATTGTTAATTATGTTGTTCCATTAAGAATCTCTGTTATTTTTATTTGATTTTTGTATTCTAAGTGTCACTATTATTTAGCTTATTTACCCAATGGCTTTCTTGGGACCAAGATACAATAGATCCTAGTCACAGAAGAGTCGCAGTTTGGTAATGTTCCTAATTATATAGTAATTAACCAATTTTCATTGTTCTCCTTGCAGAATATAGGGTGTGCAACGCCCTTTTAGGTGATGAAGCAGTCTGTGCCAGAAGCAGGAACAGCTTGTCGTTGCCATGGGGACAACATGCAGCAGGAATCAGTCCCTGGAACACAGGACAGGCTGCTGCTTCCGTGTTCATCGCTGAGTCGATGGGAGGGTACAGAGGAGTGGTGATCAGGGAGAAGAGGGAGAGAAAGAGAGAGAGGAGAGAGAGTGTGTGTGTGTGTGTGTGTGTGTGTGAGAGAGAGAGAGAGAGAGAGAGAGAAAGAAGAGAGAGAGAGAGAGAGAGATAGTGTGTGTGTGTGTGTGTGTGTGTGTGTGAGAGAGAGAGAGAGAGAGGGAGGGAGGCATAGTAAAACAGAAACACACACATGATATGAGTAGTGATACATACAGCACCTCGCTCTGTGTACAGCCTTATATTATATTATATATTAGTGGCCAATATCATGAAGTGATATGTATTAACTTTGTGTGTATAGCATATTCCCAAGTAATTTGATGTACTAAGCATTGCAGTGTGATAAAGTGGAGAGAGATAAAGTACCAAACAGCTCCTAATTGTCATTTTCAAACACAGTTAGGAGCCGATTTCCTCTCCACTTTATTACTCTCTTATTCTCACATAGAGGAGATGTAATAAACCTTGAAAAATGATAAATGGACAGTGATAAACAACCAGCCAATCAGCTCTTAACTCTCATTTTTCAAAAATAGCCTGGGTCATGGCAGATATGAACTGATTGGCTGGCACTTTATCACTCTCCATTTTATCAAAACGATCAGGCAGGATTTGCTATACATTATATGCATAACGCCGCACTGGAATGCAATGTGTATACATACCACTATATATAAGTCCCAGGAGTGTTGTGCAATGAAAAAGTAGATCAATCACAGTATCACCCTGGAATCATAGGCGTCACTCCTCTGTCATTCACGCGGATGTTACTGCAATCGGCAGATAATAATGATATTACAGTAGTATCGGAGTACTGTCACTCACCAGCGCCTCCTCTCCTGCACAGGGTGCTGCTCCCCGCTGTGTGCCCCGGACTGTGCATGGTCAGGCTGTGTGAGCGTCACCTGGATGATGTCTCCCGTGGTGTGTGTGAGTGTGATGCGCCTCTGTCTGTGTGACTGCACCTCACTGCGAGTGAGTGAGGACGATCCACCAGCAGCAGCCACAACGCTGAAACTTTCTCATGCTGAGCGCCCATTGGCTGGCGTGGCCACGTGACGACAGCACACTGTACATGCATATGATTCCCTGCTGATCCTGCTGCTGCTGGCCCTATGGAGGGAGCGGGGAGCTGGACACCCAGTGATAGATGGACCATGCGAGGATGAGTTCTTTCTTAGATTACCCACCTGTGATTAGCGGGGAAGCTGCTGGCAGCTGTACACCTAGAGCCTTCCACTCTGACCATGGACTTACAACTTTCCAGTCCTGCGCAGTCAGCGCAAGCAGCTGCAGCAATGATGATCGCTTTATGGTGGGTAGGGGGGTGCAGATAAGTTCCCACCACCACCATCCCCACCACCATCCCCACCACCAAGCTGCAGCCTTCCAGCCCCACAGCAACCTGGGCATGTCCTACTCCCACCCGAGCTGCGCTGCAGGGTATGGCATGCAGAACTTTAGCGCCAGCTACTCTCACTTCCCCATAAATCAGGAGACTGATGTCAGCACAGGGTTCCCCACCTCTGTGTATACTGGGAACATTGCTTCTTCTGTGCTCCAGCACCATCAGCACCAGAACTATGTGGATGGCACAGGGTCAGCACACTACATCCACAACTCATATGGACCAGAGCAGCAGAACCTCTCCATCGCCAGCTATAGTAATGGTAACAGTGTGACCAGCATACACCTCAGCCAGCAAGAAGCCTGTCGCTCACCTTCTGCTGACACATCACCTCCAACGCAGACCTTTGACTGGATGAAAGTGAAACGAAATCCCCCTAAAACAGGTAAGATATAAAACCTAAGGATACTACTCTTCTTCCAATGTTTGGCAGGCTCTGTATCCTTACCATGATAGATAACCCTGTTGCACACTTTGCAGGTGTGTGTGTACACTTCTAACAGTAGCAATGCATGTTGTAGACTTCCACAACTTATGACACATTAAAAAAACTTCCTCATGTACTTGCATTGCCAGAAATCTGACCCCTGTGTTGATATATGCCCAATGTTCTTGGAAGTACAATGACTAACACCCATATGACTTGTCTTTGCAGGTAAGGCTGGAGAGTATGGCTATGCTGGGCAGCCCAACACAGTCAGAACCAACTTTACCACCAAGCAGCTCACAGAACTGGAGAAGGAATTTCATTTCAACAAGTACCTGACCAGAGCGAGAAGGGTGGAGATAGCTGCTGCTTTACAGCTCAATGAGACCCAGGTGAAGATCTGGTTCCAAAATAGAAGGATGAAACAGAAGAAGAGGGAGAAAGAGGGACTCCTGCCAATATCCCCCTCAGCCAGCACTGGGAGTGATGAGAAATCAGAAGAGATGTCAGACAAATCAAGTACCTCACCCTGTGTCCCTTCTCCTGCTTCCTCTACCTCTGAGCACCACAACTCCTCCAACTAAAGAGCATCAGATGCCCCAGACATTTCCCCAATGCTCTATGTATGTGATGAGATGCCTCTTGGTATTAGAATTTCCTTTGCACAACATGTTCTTCAACCATTTGCGTTTTGAGCCAATAGACCTACAGAATCAGTATTGCCATGTCTAATAAATGTGACTACCTACTGCTGGGTGGGCTGCTGCTGTGGGGATGTACCTGGAGATGTCTCTACAGACCTTCTGGACTTACTTGGTTCCAAAAAACTCAATGTGATGCACTATAGAGAAACCAAAAAGTTTACATGAGTTGAAAGACTTATTCAGTTTAATTTAAATGTGTTTTCATGACTATATGTGTTATAAGATTGTACATATTTTCTTCCAGAGATTTATCTTCAATGTTTGTTTTTTTAATGTAAAGATTCTAAATAATGATCGTGTGCGACATATTGGAATGAATATTCAATGGGTTTTGGTAAAAGAAAAATAAAAAGTTGTATCTTTCCTGATCTATGAAATTTCCATGAATGATGTCAATTCAATTGTATTTTGTTTATTAAAGTTTAGCCATACAGTTCAAATCCTATGGTACAACATGGCACCACAGATTCTGTATTTTAAATGTTGGTATGTTCATTGTCTATGGCCAAATATTCTGTACATTATGTGATTCCTTTATGAGTCTGTGCATGGTACACAATGATTTGTTGTATCCATATACACTGAGTTTTATCAGTTGTAATTTGTGATTCCTATATATTTCGATACAGAAAGTATGGTCCTATGATAAGTGTTTTGGGGGACTTCAATGGTAATTAAATACGGGTTACGGATACTAAATAAACTTGTTAAATTGCTTTAAATTGTCTCTCTAGTCTATTCATATATTATGTAACAACAGATCGGTATTATAACTGTTTCGAAATGTTTCTTCTACATATGCAATAAGTAACTATTCCCAAACTAACATTATGTCTTAAGCAAGAGATATAAAGGCTCAGAATCATTGCAGCACCTGGGTCAGGATTTCTGATTTTTTTTGCAGATTCTCCCTAAGTGCCACCTACTGTACAGAAGCATTTTGGTTCAAGAACTTGTGAACTTTTCACCTCGAGCTGATGGTGACATGTGTAAACAGAGAAGACTGATAAAAATGTGCAGCTTGTCTTCAGCAAGTCTTTCCTCACATCAACCCACATAAACACAGGATCTCACAGTGCTTGCTGGTTAAAAGGCTATTTTCCACTTCACTCATGTGATCCCATTTAACCCAGCGTATTAGAACCATCTACTTCTAGGGAACAATGTTTAAAACACGTGTTGGTATTTAGTGACTGGGTCCAAATAATGACATCATGATATTATATTGTTAATAGGTAATGAAGGCTGGAAGGTATAGCTCCAAGAAAGACGCAACTGTCAACCAACTGTTTGCGTCACTCACAGTAACCTTGATAAGGAAGATGCGGCTGACTTCAAAGTAAAAGTGGAGCATTCACCCCATTAGCACTTCTTACTGTGCTTTGTTTCTGCAAGTTAGAGGCTAGGTAAACCAGATGCTCCTGACTGTACTTTAATGTGTTAAACATCATTAGCATAACAACAAACTGGTTCCACTATCTCAAATGATATCTAAAGGAACACGTTATACAGCGGAGGATTATAGGACAACATCAAAGACCGGCATAATTTAACATCTAAGTAGCCATTCAGCGCATGTTAATGATGGGATAGTTTAACTTGTAAGTCTTGAAAACGAACACGAAAAAAAACAAAAAAGCATCACAAAGCGTGAGGTCAGAGAAAGGCCGTACATTGTATTACATAACGGATTTCCTACCGATACAAGGGCAATCCCGGTGATAAAGGGACTAGCGTTGAATATATAAAAAGCCTAAAACTTTTATACATATTTATATTATTAATATATCAGCGATACTCGCAATTAATACAACAGCAGAACCGATCACATTTCTAAATATCTATACATTTGTTTATTAGTTATTTTTTCGTTTGAACCAATTTGTATTAATTGTAACAGTGGATAAACAGTCAGCCTGATATAACTCTGGCTATGCTATTTACAGAACAATGAGATTGGGAATTGCTTTAAATACATTGCGAACAACGGCGGTAAATCGCTGGTCATATTAAAACCAATGATGGTTTTAAAATGTACTTTTAACATTATGAAAACGAAAAAAGACAAATTATCTAATTTGTAACTATTTCTGTAATTAACATTTTTTTTTAAATGGTCCTGATTGAACCACATGAAATAAGAATGATACACTGACAGTTATCGCATGTGCGATAAAAGATACACAAGTTTTCTTCCCAGGAAAGTTTACTTTTTAGGCTATACAGACACTTTGGGGTCTTCCTCTAGGGTATTGAGATTGGAACTGATCAATATGTACTTAGACTAAAGGCCTGTTGAAAAGGAATCTAACAAGAAGATGTTTAGATGGCTACCTCTGTTTAATCTCAGGGTCGCACAGAGTTCAGGCACAAATGAATTCAGGAGCACGTCACATTACAGGGAATCCTAATGGGCTATCTGGACATCAGCTAAAGACAGCAATTACACCCAGCTCTTGATAGCCCCTGCCTGCTAATCATCATTCCTCAACGAAATATTGTTTAGAACTTGTTACACTGGAATCACCTATACCCACACAATGCTTATGGTTAAGAAGTACTTGATAAAGAATGTTCATCTCTAATAAGCTGCGATTAGTTCGTTTACAGTAGCAAAGTAGCGTTGGCATGTCACCCCCTAGTAAATGGTAACTACTCACTGCTTATGTTAGGAAAGTGCTGCATTTTACAGCATATTACTAACTACAACGTGCTTGTGGTACAAATGGAATATCTAATTACCATCAACATTATTGCTCCTGTGGCATAAAGCTACAGTATATAATACAATATTTGGAAGTAATTAATTAATCTATCTTAAACTGTATAACTGAACTATGCTTATGTTAATTTATAGGCACGTTTTTTTTTTAAATTAACACACACATTAAAAAACAAATTTATTTTTGTCTCAGGAATTATTTGAAATAGAAGAATCAAACTCTAACCAGTTATTTACTATATCATTTATAAAGTATTTAAGTGAATTAAATGTACGTATTTCGAAATTAATATTCCACTTTAAAAAAAAAATAATAATAATAATAATAATAAAAAAAAAAAAATATATATATATATATATAATCGCCGACTCCTTAAATAGACCGACATTTGCTATACATTTACCCTGTGTTTTGTAATCTATGTTTCTTGCCGTGTCCATATACAATACACAGTATATTTAAGTCCATATACAATACACAGTATATTTAATAAGCAGCAAGTTTTGGATGGCTAATTTACAATGTCCAAACATGTAACAAGGACAGGTAGATGGGAATACAAAGCTATAATAACATAACGGTTCAGCAATCTATATACATGCATAGAGATATGTGTGTTTGCCTTTTCTCTCTTTCAATAGATTGATTGGAAAGATTGAATGATTTCTGTCATTGACAGACACTTCGCAGGAAACATTACATCATACGGGGCTTCACCCCAATCCAGAGCCGTTCATGTGCGCCTCTGCCTCAGTCACTTGCTGAAAGATATTGACATCTATAGATCTTGGCAAACAGTATGTTTTGCAGGAGATTTCCCAGCACATGTGTTCTTCATCACTGCCTACCAGTAAAGACCATACTGAAGGCAACTCCCTCATCAGCCTGTTAATCTTTCAATATCCACAATCCCAACTCACCAGTCAAATTACCAAAGGATCTATCAGGACCTAAAGTCACAGTGGGACAAGCTCACCTGATGCTGCGCTTCTGCAGAGGTCATAGGCTGGAGACTAAACATAAACATCCAATAATTCTCAGTAGCCTAAATCGTGGATACATATAGATTCAAAATGGAATGGTAATGTATATTTAAGACTCTACAGTGAGATGTAATGAGGGGCCAATAGTTAAGATGCAGATTATAATCAGTTAGCAATTAATAATTACATATATTGCCACTTGACAGCAGCAATGTCTAGCCTTGCTAAAACTACACTCAAGTAACTAGATAGTAAAACACAAAACAATTCACAACAAGGATACATATGACACGTAACATGCCCCAATAACAATACAAATTTAAAAATGTATATGATTCAAAGAATGTAAACATTACAATTAATTATGCAAATGTACTAATATAAAGTATTGTCCCACAACAAAAATCAGTTTATAAAATGTGCATACTGGATACTTTTTACAGTTTATAGGGATGATGTCAAATTATTTTTTAATGTTTACAGCTATTACTTTGAATTCATTATTATTTATATTTATTATCTTCACCCCCCCCCCCATACCTATATGCATAAAAAAGTTTTCCAAGTTGGGACTACATAAAATGTATATGTATTAGAAACACTTACCCAAAGGGATACATTTTATAGTGTCTTTATAAGACAACTGTACTGATTGTCCTATTGAGCAGGATCCTTCCCAAGTAGATCTTCACATGTTCTGATTCTGCTTTCATAGTATGTTATCTTTGTCATCCTGATTGTGACGAGCTGTGCTTTATGTTCTGACTATTTTTAGCATTAGACTATAAGAATATATCAGCTTCTAAAACATTTGGGTGTTTGACACTGCAGACATGTTTCTTGCATACAAAGTGAGTTCATTTATATTATTCAGTAATCATTTACAAGTTTGTTCCCGGAGTCTGGGGGTCAAAGGTTAATAAAAAAAGATGTATTTTACAGCATTTTCAAAGCTATCCCAGTCACCTCAAGTGTGATTCCAGGTAGTAGTATATGGTACTCAGGCCAACCAGAGTACAAACTAGTGCAGGCAAACAAGTGCATGATGCTGTACAAAGAAAATACATCTATACAAACAATATAATAACTGTAGAACAGGCATGTGCAAACTGTGGCCCTCCAGCTGTTGTACAACTACACATCCCAGCATGCCTTGCCATAGTTTTAGCATTCCCTAATAGCAAAACTGTGGCAAGGCATGATGGGACTTGTAGTTTCACAACAGCTGGAGGGCCATGGTATGGACATGCCTGGTGTAGATGGTCTTTCCTGTCTCCTCATTGCACATGTAGTGGAAGCTGGTCACCTGTCCTATTGGCACCTACTGTGAGGTAGATGGGAAAGCCTTTGGGGAGGTGACCTGCTCACCAGAGTATGGGAGTGGGGGAGGGGGATTGTGACACGCAAAAGTAACTGGGGTAGGGTGGGGTTGTTAGGATATAGTCAAGATGAAGCCATGGGGGCGTTCCAAAGAGAGCCTGCGGGGCCAGTCAGATGGTGGGTTAGCATGTGCATGCACATATGGGTGGAGGCTGAAGTGACCCAGGTTTTCAGTTTAAGACAGTGGTTCCCAAACTGTGTGCTGTGGCATCCTGGACTGCCCCAGGGCACTTACAGGGGTGCCTTGGATTGCTGGTTCAGGACCAATGCAAATTTTTATTAATGGTCAGTCTAATTGGGAAAACCAGTGCTAGTTGCGGCAAATTATGATGAAATGAAAGAAAATGAATCCTGTCTATCACCACATAACAGAACCTAAAGATGATCTATGAACATAATCTACTTAATGGTATATATTTTTTTCTAAATTTCTCAGTTAGAGACCTTTGGCCTAGGGGTGCCATGAAAGAAATGTGATACTCTGGGCGAAAAAATATTGGAACTACTGGTCTAAGGGGGAGCAGTGGGAGAGTGGAGAAGTTGCCCATAGCAACCAACTAGCTTCTACTTAACATTTTATAGAATGTACTGATGGATTGCAATGGGCCACTTTTATTCCACTTAGCTAATGTATTCACTGCTTGATATATTAACCTCCAATTTCTCTATGAGAGGACAGGAGCAAATTAACCCACTGGTATGTTTTTGATCTGTTGGAGGAAACTGGAGCATCCTGGGAAAATCCATGCAAATATAAAGAAATATAAGGAAAAACACAAGCTACACTGAGATGGTGCAAAAAGTTTTAAAGCATTACCAAACAGTAAGTTAAAGCACATCAGACTGAGCATGTGTGAAAAGAAATGTTAAGGCCCATACTCACTTTCGCCATTTGAGCTGCTTTCAGCTCAAAAGCCGCCCAGTGTTGACAGCCCAGGAATGAGCGGTGAGCGCTGATGTCCGCTTCAGCATCATCGCCGGTTGTCACGATCATCTGCTGGTATTACTAGCAGATGAGTGATGGGGTAGATGACTTTCCATAGCCTCCTGCCAGGGCCGCCACTAGTAATTTTGGGGCCCGGGACTGACCTTCAGTCCGGCCCCCCCCTGCTCCCCTCCCGCAAATCCCCCCCGCACACGCGCCTCCCCCCACCCCCCCTTCCCCGGAACTCAACTCAGCAGACCTCTCAGTGAGCACACAACGCAGGCACAGTGCAGTCTGCAGAGCACCGAGCCCCTCTGTGTCCTAGGCTCGGCGCTCTGCAGGCTGCACTGTGTATCGTGCATGCCTAGCTAGGGGGGCCACCGGGGGGGGGAGGCAGTGTGCGGGGGGTGTCAATGTGGGCAGCTGCCCAGGCCCCTCCAGAGGCCGGGGCTCGGGACAGCTATACCCACAGCACCCCCCTGTCTCCTGCTATGGAAAGCCGCCCACCCACGAAAATCACCATCGTTGCTGTGCATACAGTGTGTATGCACCTAAAGGCTCCTACACATGAAGCAACAATGCTGAGAGTTCTGAACCATTCTGGATCGCCCAGAATGCTCAGCAAGATAGCTCAGCACACAGCAATGTGCCAGCGCTGTGTGCTGAGCGATTTGTCAGGGCCAGCAATTAGAGATTACTATCCAGCACACTGGATATTAATTGCCGGGGCAATAGCGATGTGCAGGGCTGCACATCGCTATCGCAATGCCCCTACACGTGATGTAGGATCATTTTCTGAGCGATGTAGTTAAATTAAGTAACAGACAATGGGCTGACATTGCTATGTGTGTACACCCCTTTAGACTAACCAAAATATATTTACAATATCAAGGTTTCTAGAGAGAGTTATCATAGGGTGGAATGGATGGTGGTGTTACAGTTAGTGGTTCTGCTTTATTTGTAACAAGTGAGGAATAAAAGAGGTAAGGGAGCACATTATTTGCATATGATATTATGTATAGGAGGCCAAAGGGAAACTGAGACAATTTTGTAAAACAAACACTCCTATAATATTTACAGCAGTTACTTCAAAATGTGGATACTGAAAGAGAAATCTTGGAACAGTCTGTACTGTCACACCTTTAATAAAGTTGTCAGTGAACAACGAAATGCGTTAGGTAGCACCTGCATATTTGAAGCTATTGGACTTTAGAGGTATACTGTACCTTGGATTTCCCGCAATGAACCAGCTCTCTCACCATCAACCCATGTTTTGATCCAGACATCCATTGCCAGCCTAAAGCTTATTGGGATACCACCACCTGCAAAAATTTTGGATTACAAAACCCGCTTGATTGTGAGGATGTCTCCACAGTACAAGAATACACCATCCTCGAGCAGCACACAAATCCTGCAAGGTTTATGGACATCCACAGCCCCAGCTCCACTCATTAACGGATCTTTCTTGGGAAACCATGTTTCTCTTGCCACTACGGAGCACAACAGGAACAAGTGGGACTAAGTATACATGTCTCTCTAAATGTCCATTTCTAATATGTTTTAAATGTGAATCCATTTAGTGCACTTGTTTATATTGTATACTTTTATTTTATTATTTAGTCCAACATAGTTATTTGAGATAAATTATCTTTGAAAAATAAATAGAAAAAAAATTGTAATACCAAATTGATCCAATTCCTTTTGTACCTCAGCGTTCTTTTTGTAACAGTCTACACTGGGAGCGAAAGCCGGACCCCCAAGAACCCAACACCACTCAAAGCTTGCAAACTGCACAGCACTATGTAGAACAGTGGTTAGCCTTGTTGCCCTATAACAGTGGGGTGTTGAGCTTGTTTCTGACTGCCAGTATGCTTTTCCCATGAAGTGTATATGTTCTTTTCTTGGTTAACATGTCTGTTATTTTCCCATCAACCTAAAGATATATTAGTAGCTTAATTGACCTCTGATTAAATTGTCCTTGAACTCGTGAGAGGAATTGGATTGACAACTGCACTTGGGACACGGACTGATATTCCTGAACAACAGTAGTCTCTATGGAGCTGCGGAAAAAATGAAGTTTGGTAAATAGCATACGTTTGGAGGAGGCATCTGCAGAGTTGTGTTGCCCTGAATAATGGGCACAGCTTTAGTGGAACTCTAAATAGGGACACATTGATTATTATGAAGAATGATAGTGTACTTTTTTCATATGCTGGTGGATTATGTATTATTTGTGGTTGATCTGGTGTTTAGAAAAAATGCAGCAAGCCCTGAAAAGACATATCTCGCGGTGGTCAGGGGGTAATTATTTTCAGATTCACATAAGCTTCTACCACCATTAACTGAAGGTAGTGCGATGTGTAATGAACACAAGCAGATCTAATACTAGAGGTGTGTGCTATTTTCAAAGCCAAAATGTACAAATTGCAGATTATGGGGGCAATTTATAAAGGTTTGCATCTTTGCCACATTAGTTATCAGTTATTGCCAATATTTACAGCAACTACACATTAATGTTCAGTGCCTGATTAACCAATAGGCTGAGTAGGCTGCAATCTAGGGCGCCTGAACTAGGTGGTGGGGGTGGGGGGGGGGGGGGGGGGTTGGGGTTGCTTGCAAGAGACAGCCAAGGAATTCAATGAAGACCTAATTAAAGTTCTTAAGGTCACTGACAGATGGCTGTACCAATGAAACTTACTGATAGAACCATTACTTTATGTACATTGTGCTACAGCACCAGCTAGGCAGCCTAAAGCCAAAGACTCCTTCCTCTGCCACAAGCATTAGATCAGGGGTGGGCAATAAGCGGCCCTCCAGCTGTTGATAAACTACACATCCCAGCATGCCTTGCCTTAGTTTTGCTATTTGGCTCTATGGAAACTGATGCAAGGCATGCTGGGATGTGTAGTTCATCAACAGCTGGAGGGTTGCTTGTTGCCCACCCCTGCATTAGATCATATGTGCCAGTTCATTACATGCACATGGGCAGTATGAATGGTGAGTCCCTGAGCGCCCATACACATGTGTTTAGCAGCATTACAGGGGGAGCTACATGTGTATCAGCCTAGGGCACCTGGAACCTTTACTCAGGCCATGCTAATGTTACTCTTTTATTTGTGTCTTGCCAGACAGCTGTATCATCACTTACTTAATATTGCATTGAAGCTGATGTTTGTAGTGGACAGGCTTGAGCATCAGGCAAAACTATAGTCTACAGGCTACAGCTTCCAACACCATTTAAAGACCAAACTTGACTGCAGTCACCATCGATGGAGAGATATCTCATGCACTGCGATCCGTGGTATGTACTAAGGGGGTCATTCTGATTCACTTGCAAAGGCACAATTACTCTCTAATGGACAAAACCATATGCACTGCAGGTGGGGCTGATGTAACATGTGCAGAGAGAGTTAGATTTGGGTGGGGGAGTAGTTCAAATATATATCTATAGTGCAGTGCAAAAATAAAGCAGCCAGTATTTACCCTGAACAGAAACAATAAAACACCCAAATCTAACTCTCTCTGCTCATGTTACATCAGCCCCCCCCCCCCCCCTGCAGTGCACACGGTTTTGTCCATTAGAGAGTGATTGAGCCTTTACGAGTGAATCAGAATAACCCCCTAAGTTCAATCTGGTATTTAGCAGAGATACTAACTGGCATTTCTGCTTGATTTTCATGGGGTTGTGTGGTCAGGGTGGCTGGGTAGAGAGGCTTAAGAAAAATGTCCATGGCTATATCTCCCCACATATGTGTAGAGCAGTGCAAGTACTAGCGTTTTTTTTTTTTTTCTGTACATTGGTAATTGCTTACAGAACAAATTTGCATTACAGAGCTTAAATGATAATGGGCCACAGTGTTTACCCCTATGCTGCCATCATATTCCTGTCACTGAATACTTTTCAAAGTACAAATAAATAGATCACTTTGGCAAGTGTAGTTGAGGCTATACATCAAAAGTTTGTATGTATTGCGCTACCAAAATGTAATCAATAGTAGTAAGAGATATAAGCAAATCTAGACGCTTCCTGTGGCCACCAGTATAGATAACTGTATCAGCGGTGCCCAAGGAGAATTCAAATGACGGTACACACTGGCCAATATCGTTCATTATATCGGTCAGTGATGCCACCTTCTCCATACATGCATTTGCTGAGAATATTGTCAGATTGATCTGCATGTACAGACAATAGGGGGCTCGTTAACATCCCACAGCCACGCCCATTGTTAATGATATTGACTGTACACAATGGATGATATATACACAATATTTTCAACAATATCGATAGCATCCATATCGGTGACGATATATCGTCCAATGTGTACCCAGCTTCAATGTTATGGGGTGAGATTTAATAGGATGAGAGATTCAGAAAGTGAGAGATTTGGTAAGAAATCTCCAGTTTTTTATAAAGCGGCAATCATTTACACTGCAAAACCAGTTTGATTTTGCAGTGTAAATGATTGCCGCTTTATAAAAAACTGGCGATTTCTTACCAACTCTCTCACTTTCTGAATCTGTCATCCTATTAAATTTCACCCAAGGTGTTAGCATGGAGACCTGTGCTCTGTACACACTAAACTATATGCACGGAAAAATTGTTAACACGGAAATATTGTTAACTTGTCATTATTGTGCATATCATTAAGAAAATTGCCAAATGAGTACCCAGCTTTAGCTTGTGCCCTGCTTCACAATCTCTTAGAACCCTCAAATTAGCAGGATGATATAAGATACAGGAGTAAGGGGTAGTATCAGAAGTTTTCTCTGGTGATTTTCTCATCAAATGCTATTACAGATAACATTAGCATTCGAGGCAAAGTCTGAAGAGCTAACCTTTTCCCATTGAGAATTATAGGGACTATGGTCTTGTGCATTCATTTGCCTAATTCAGTAGATATATCTGATATCTATTGCATCAGGCATTAGCACAATGCTAAAATAGGCATAAATGATGCAGAGACAGCAGTTTTGTGGTTGGAATGAGTGCCCACCAGCATACGCATAAATTAAACATGCACTCATTCAAGCCACAAATATATTTTCAACATTGATTTTTCATTAACGTGCTGCAGCGCTGGACATCTGGACATTACTTCGTTCAGCGCTGGATTACCCCATGTTGCATTCAGTGTCAGAATTGTAAAAAAGTGTGCCAAAGGCGCTCGCAACCTGACCAAGCGTATGTACATTGCAAATAATGCAGTACAAAAATCTGAATTTGGACCTGTGCAAACAGGTCTGAATTTGCGCCTGTGTGAGACTAAAAGAACATAGGCATGAGCAGGGAGGGTGCCGGGGGTGCCCAGGCACCACCTAAGGCCCAACACAACCACACCCCTTTGCTGCTGCCATGCTCCTCTGACTGCCGCATCCAGCATCCAACCCACAGCAGGCCGTATGCACATTCTGTCAGCAGTGGACCCTCCAAAAAGGCCGCTGCCTCGGAGGAGACACACACCAGAGGTACTGCCGGACCTCTAGTCGCATGCATGCAAAAAAAAAACACATGCTCAAGTGAACACTGCATGTGATTTCTCCGGGGTCAGCTTTATGATTGAGGGTCAGATGTATTAAGCTTCAAAAGTGATAAAACCAACCAATCAGCTCCTGCCTGACATTTTTCAAACACAGTCTGTGACATGGCAGGTAGGAGCTGATTGGCTGGCTGTTTATCACTCTCCATTTTATCAATTTTGAAGCTTAGTGCATCTCGCCCCCAGTCATATGATGGCCAAGGGACAGCATAATGTGAAAGCGAAGAAAAAGACAGTGGGGGAAATTTACTAAGATGTGCATTCTACTTCACATGTGATGCTGCTATGGGTAACCAATTAGATCATGTCTACTATCTTCTAGAGGGTGCTAAATAAATGAGAAGTAGATTCTGATTGGTTGCCCATAGAAACATCACATGTGAAGTAGAATACACATCTTAGTAAATTTCCCCCTGTATGTGAAGTTATGTGTGGACTGCATAGAGGCAAGAGCATAAGCTACCGCAGTTGCAGAGAGTGCAGCTGCTATGGGGCCCAGAGCTCAGAGGGGCCAACTTCTTTGCCAAAGATACATGTGTTTTATCCATATTTCCTTTATCCACAATGTGGCAAAATATGAAGTGGAGGCACTATAGTATGATGTTTTATTAAATTGAAGGCACTGTAATGTGAAATTATGTGAATTTGGGGGTACCTTGTGGCATAAGGTGTTCTGGCAGCACTACGATGTGGCATAACATGTGGCACTACTATTAGTCATAAAATAAACTAGCCCACTACTATGGGGCATTACATTAAGTAAGGCACTATAATGGTTCCGAAAATGAACTAGGACACTATTATGGGGCATACAATTAACAACTGCTGCAAAGAGGTGTCTCTCTAAATATTGCTGCATTGTTGTCCGTGTTTGTAAAAAATACTGATTACTGTAACTGTGGTTGTCATAGTCATATATTGATAAGTATGCTGACAAGGGATGAATACAGAATTGGTCTATGGACCACAAACAGATACTCATCTTATATGTGATTAACCAACCACAATGGGAAAGCACTCTTATTTTGTGTCAAAGTTTTGATAATGAATTGTGATACAATGTATATACGTTTACCTGTAAGATATTTAATGATACAAAATAACAGCGTTGACCCATTTACAAACTCTCACCATGCAACAATGTCCTGAATAATCCAGAATCTATCTCTCTATTTAAACATAGTGTTGTCACTTAGAATTCCGGGCGTCCTGTTAGCTTGGATAGGTTTGTCATTTAGCTGACTTACTAGTGTACTGGTCTGCATTATTCATGTGGGTCTGGCAGCTGATTAAACACTGCAAAGTCAATAAAGATGCATTCTTTTGTACCTCTAAACAAAGATGTTTACTGTACTCTGATATTTTAAGACTTGAGACAATTAAACAAGGTTTGCTTTTTAATATCACAAATATTTATTTGCAGTATACACAGTAGTATGTCACATAAGTATTAAATTATATATACAATACAGTTAAGTAAGCACAAACATATCTGACAATATGTTTCTTTTACAATTATTATTAAATGATAAATCATTTCAATAATCTCAAAATATTATGAAATTCATAATAAGAAATCTATAGTCACCTTGAGCCTATTTAATATGATGAATCCCATTCACTAATAAAGACAGTTTATAAAAAGTGGTTCACACAGGTTTGATGGTTTACACGCATGCATAGTGGAACTATTTTGGCCCCCCCCCCCCCAAAAAAGGAAAATATGCTTATTTGAATTACTATAACATATCTAATGGTTTTATTCTATTATTAACTCCCTGAGATACCAAAACCAATATTGCCCAGTAATTGGGTTACGACAATATCTAGGTCGATAGCCTCTAGGTTGACAACTAATGATCGACAGTGACACCATATAAGTAGAGTGGCCAATCCCGGGATTGGGATCGGCGGGATCCCAAGATTTAGCCCCAAAATCTCTGTGATTTCAATCTCGGGATTGGAGTATCCAATTCTATGATTTCGGGATTAGACCGGGCACCCGCTCAGACTCTGCCTGGCGGTATCTGACCTCGGCATGTGGCCTGCGCAACGTGACCTATAACTGTCACGCTGCACAGGCCGCACTGTCAAATTCCCCACTCCCAGCCGCCCGCAGCATCACTTCCATCCAGAGTCCCGGCCATACCTGCTGCCGCTCTGATGCCGCCACCCGCCTGGAGGCACTGGACCCCCAGCGCTGCTACTCTCCGCCACGCTCTCTCTTTTTTTTTTTTAGGTATGCCAATCCTGAGCATTTTTACATTTTTGAAAAAAATGCCCTGGGATTGGCATCCCTACGTATAAGTATGTTGCGTCACTCGCTGCACTTGGCAAACTAATATATTCCCACTTGGATATTAATGTATGAAAAAAGAACAAATTTTTTAAAAAAACAAACAAAGCACAAATATGTGAAAACCTCAGTAGTATATCATAGACCATATCTATGTTGTCCGTAGGTTTGTGGAGACATTTTGTCAATGTCGACCTTGGGTATGTCGACCCTGTCAAGGTCTTGACCCAGTCACGGTCGACCTAAACATTGTCCCAGGGACCGCATACCTAGTAATTGTTAAATAGGCGGCTTGCCCCTCATTTGTAGTAACCCCGCTGAGATATTGTCAAAACAAAAATAAGCTTTTCTGTGACCAACACCTCCTATGTTCATCAGCAACGCCCATAAGCACCCGGAGGCCTTTCTCACATTAGCTAATGTTAATAAGTCCACCATCAGAAGAACACTGAACAACAATGTTGTTACTGCCAGTATTACAAGGAGAAAGCTGCTGCTCTCTAAAAAGAACATTGCTGCCTGGTTGCAGTTTGCTATAGATCACCTGGACAAGCCAGAACACTACTGGAACAATGGGGGTTATTTTGGTTCATTCTTTCTGACAAATTCATTTTTATGCTGCCCATACACTTATGCGATCAGATGCGATGTCCCATCGCATCTGATCACATCAAGTGGTGTCTAATGCAGCACCCAATGTCGCATGCCATATGTGATGGACATCGGGTGCTGCCGGGTACTACCTGGCTGGTGACCGGAGCTGTCAGGCGGTGGGACTAAGCAGCGGCAGCATATGACTTTGAAATACTGGACGGCCCTCTGATTAGCCGAGGCCGCTGAGACTGAGAACTCTCTCAGCCAATCAGCGGCCTCACATTCAGGCGGCCACTGATTGGCTGAGAGAGCTCTCTCTCTCAGCGGCCTCAGCCAACCAGAGGGCCGTCCAGTTTTTCAAGTCATCTGCTGCCGCCGCCAAGTCCCGCCGCCTGAAAGCTCCACCGCTCCAGTCCCCAGCTCCCGCTAAGGTACTGGCTCCCGCTCCTCGTCCGCCGGCTACGGTCCCCATCCCTGCCCCACTCTTGCTAAGTTACCGGCTCCCGCTCCTCATCTGCCACCACCGGCTCCGGTCCCCATCCCTGCCCCGTTCCCCATCCCTGCCCCGCTCCCGCAGCTGATTGCATTCGAGCAATCGCATGTGGTTAAAAATCACATGCGATTGCTCATGTAATTCAATAAATATTATGTGCAGCTCATAATATTTATCAATGCGACATTCGACGGCGCGCCTACGCATCGCGTCAGATGTCAGCTTAAAAATGCTTGCAATCATTCGATTTATCGGCCAGATGTGGCCGAAATCGAATGATTGCACGCAATATCTGACATATGTATGGGCAGCATAAGATGGACAAAACTATGTGCACTGCAGGTGGGCAGATGTAAAATGTGCAGAGAGAATTAGATTTGGGTGAGTTATTTTGTTTTTGTGCAGGGAAAATACGGACTGCTTTATTTTTGCACTGCAAAATATAGGACAATGATTTTTGAATTATACTAGAATATTGTAAAGCAAAATGTCAGGACATCTGCCCATGAGCTGCATCTCATGAGAATGTGGGTAATTTTACCAAAGAATGGTTAAAGAAGAATAAAGGTAAAGTTTTGGAAAAGTCCTGATCTTAATGCAATGGAAATTGTGTGTAAGGACCTGAAGCGAGCAGTTCATTGGAGGTAAACCACCAACAAAACAGAGCTGAAGCTCTTTTGTATGGAAGAATGGAATAAAATTGCTCCAAGTCGAAATGTATACAATTTTGAAGGGTTCACAAACTTTTAAGCAGCACTGGATATGGCCACTTGGGCAATATTCGACAGGTAGAAGCTGATTGGCTGGCTGTTTATCACTCTCCATTTATCACTTTTTGAAGCTTGATACATCTGGCCACATATATGAGTTTACATTTTTATTTCAGCACCTCTCCCAAAGGCCAATCAAATGTATGAGTTTTATATTCCAAGTATTGTGCAATAAGTAGCAATAATATTTCCTCTACTGACTACTGTAAACTGTTATCACCTACTCTAGCTTCCCTTTATCTCTCAACAAGGTCAAGGAAATCCGTTACAATTGACAAACATTTCCAAGCATTTTATATGGACCAGATATAGAGAGCATGGAGGAAAACGCTAGACAGTTTTTCTTCTTCTTCCTTATTGTTATTTGTATAGAACACACAAATTAGGATTCACATTACAAAGAATATTTAATGATTAATGTCATTCCATGCCCTAGTAGAGTTTACACTTTACATTCCCTATTACCCAGCTCACAGTTAATGTCATCATAAGCCAATTAACCTATGTTATCGGTATTTCTATAGTGTGGGAGGAACCCAGAGTTAAGCAATGAAACATGGGAGAACATGCAAACTTCAAGTAGATGACCTCAGGCAAGTGAAGCAGCAACACTGCCTACCGAATTGTCACCTTACTATGGGGGAGATTCTCTAAAGCAGGAATGCGGTAAAAACACTGTTATCTGGGTTTTTACCGCATTTTGATATGCAGCAAAACCCGCACGGCGGGTTTTCGATGCGGGGGTATCGCCAGCAAAAGCTGGTGATACCCCATAGAAGCCTATGGGCTTCTTAACGCACCCACGCCGCCACGAACGGACCCCCGCCGCCTCGCATCGACACCCCCCCTCACCTGCGGTGTCCAGGCAGCACAGGGCTGTGCTGCCTGGACCTGTGACCTCCTCCCTGCACTGTATCCTCTTCCGGGTGCAGGGAGGAGGAGAAGAGGCCGCCAGGCAGCAGCAGCAGCCCCGGGTAATGGAGGGAAGGGGGAGCCGCCGGGACCCGCAGCACATCGTCGGCAAGATCGCAAAGGACAGCTCTTAACGCAAGAGCTTTCCTTTGCCATAATTATCGCATATGTTAAAGCATATGAGATAATTAGGTCTGCGGTAGCCTGCGATGTGCGGCGATAAGGGGGAGCGGATGTTAGAGCATCCCCCCCTAAAATATACTGATGTTTTTTACCATTCTTGACTCTAAGCAACTAATTTATTGTGTTGTGTATAAATTACTACCTGTAAATGTAAAATTTGCTGGTGGACTTGATTTCAATGACCTCACAGCACTGAGGTCATGGGTTTGATTCCCACCATGGCTCCAACTGTGCAGAGTTTGTATATTCTCCCTGTGCTTATGTGGGTTTCCTCCAGGTACTCCGGTTTGCCCCCACAATCCAAAAATATACTGGTAGGCTAATTGGCTTCCAACAAAACTGTTAGGATTGGGGCAGCGCATCGGGATCGAATCTGAATTGAATGTGCCTGTACACACAGTACAAATTAAATAGAAAGTGACACTGAAGCACACAATGTGTACACATCATTAGTGTCAGTTTAAACAGAAATTGAATAGATACACTTTCTGCTATTATTCTGTGCATAGACTACACATACAGTGTTTGGCAGCACCGCAGCACTATACAGATCACTTGGCAAGAAGTAAAGGAAGCAGGTCTACATGCATACCTCCCAACATGACCCTCTCCAGGAGGGACACAAGGCTCTGTTTCTAGACTTAATGTATGACTGCTATCACCAGTGTTGAGCAGGTTAAGTGACCTGAAAGGTGCTTCACCACAGGTGATGGCAATTATACATTAAGTCCAGGAACAGAGCATTGTGTCCCTCCTGGAGAGGGCCATGTTGGGAGGTATGTACATGAGATATATTATATATACTGTTGGGCAGCAAACAATGCAATCATAGAGCATAGGTGGGCTCATGCTATGGTCTAAGGCAGTGGTTCTCAACCTCGGTCCTCAGGACCCACACACATTGCATGTTTTCCATGTCTCCACACAGAATCACAAGTGAAATAATTAGGTCCACCTGTGGATCTTTTAAAATGTGTAATGAGTGCACCTGTGCACATGCTGGGTGACCTAGAAAATATGAACTGTGTGGGAGTCTTGAGGACTAAGGTTGAGAACCATTGGTCTAAGGTGTACCAATGTCGGATATCAGTATAAATGTAATCATTTGGGACTTACAGGCATTGGGAAGTTTCTGGAAATCATATAACAGACAAAATCAACATGGTTTTGCCTCATAATAATTAGCTGCACAATGGTGCCCCCCCCCCCCCCCCTTCTGCTCACCTCCTAATTATCTCTGCCCTTGGTGGAACTGAGGATGGCGCAGTGCACTGAGATATTACCAGAGCTGGCCCTAGGCATAGGCATACTAGGAAATTGGGTGGGGGCCGGGGCAGCCGATTGTCAGCGCCGCTGAGCTGAAATTAACACTGCCCACCTGGCGCCCATCCGCGGTAGCATCGGAGTGGGTGCTCGGTGCTGCGGCTGCCAGACAGGCTGTGATGCTGTATATTAGAAATGACGGCCACTAAGAAAGATGTCCACTATAAAAAGGAGGGCTTCTGTGTATGCCCAGCAGCAGCCCCTCCTGCAATGGTCCTTTACGGACTCCATACTCACTCCACAAAGGACCATGGGAGGAGGGGCTGCTGCTGGGCATGCACAGCAGCCCTCCTTTTGACAGTCATGCAACTCTCCACCACACTCCTCCCTCCCACTGCAACAGAAAACTTCATGGGCGGACCGAGGCACAGCACTAATATATTTTTATAGTAAGTAAATGCAGAAGCAGCAGCATCCATATATATTTTAACTATTTAAAACACACATTTACATGATCTTTTACTAAAGGGCACCCTGGTGGCTAAACATTATGGGCCTGATTCTGATTAACACACTTCCCTGCGCGTTCGCACAGGGGAGCGATGTTTAGCGACTGCGTATGAGCAGATTAGGGGAACATGATGAGAATGGGAACTGATGACATGAAAACAGTGCTATACATTCTAGAGGATGATGCCAGACACGCCAGTGGTTGATGTTAAACACGCCCCAGGATGGCGCTAGACTTGCCAGTGGTTGATGTTAAACACGCCCCAAGATGGTGCTAGACTTGCCAATGGTTGATGTTAAACACGCCCCAAGATGGTGCTAGACTTGCCAGTGGATGATGTTAGACACGCCCTAGGATGGTGCTAGACATGCCAGTGGATGATGCTAGACATGTCCCTTTGCTCAGGGTATCCTTTTTCTAGATACCTCTGGATATATGTCAATGCTGTAGGATGTATATAATTGGAGAAAAATGCATTTTAAATATTTCATTGTTTTAAATTAATTTAGACAATTATAGCAGTTAAATCTGACTGCATGTCCCCAGCTTTCCCCCATAGCCAACCTGCCATGCAGATATATACTATATAAGAGGCACATACTAGTATACAGAAGTATACAATGGTATCAGACCAGCAGTAACTGATAGTAGAATGGCCTAGGACATCCTGTATGCGATTGATATGCAGACACTAATACCACGTTTTCACTGCTTTGCCAGGTCGCACCTGGGATTTTGCATCTAGCTCCGACACGGGTACAACCCGGCTTGATACCCCAGACTGATGTCCCTACCTGACTTTTTGCCATGTTTTTTTTTTTATTTCACTTTCTTTATTTGATTTTTACATATAAAACATATAAAACATTACAATACATTTCAGACATTGACATTTATAGTACATGACATCCTATTATACAATTCTACAAACAGTCATACCCCTCCCCCCTCCCCCATTCACTCCCATAAACGCTAAATGGAACAAAGCATGTATATGTCACATTGGGTCAATGTCTACCATACTTTTCCAATGTTGTTTATGCACCTTGAATTCGATTCTAATTCCTTACCCTGCCCCCTGTTCGCCTCCAATACACTACATATATAATGCTGACCTGTTTTGTCTTTTCTTTTCTTCTTCTCTTTTTTCTTTTCCTTTCCTTCTCCCTTCCCCCCCCCCCCCTTTATTTTTTTATTATTAACTGACAGGTAAATTAAGTGTTGTGCTATCACGTAGTTGGTGGAATATTATTTGTGCCTGTAATTTACTTATTTGGTATGTCAATGCATATTTTGTGCAATAAATTATTTTTTATCAAACCTTCGTGCAATTATTGGATAGTGTATTACTCATAGTAGTGCTTGTTTTAGTTTATGAAGGGTCCCTCATCTACATCCCACTTTTCCTTCCCGGTACCCCCCCTCTACACTCTTTATATATACTTACTGTGTCGTGTGTTTTGCAGTGATCTATATTTATTTATTTATTTATTAACAGTTTCTTATATAGCGCAGCATATTCCGTTGCGCTTTACATATGTTACCTAATCTATAATGTGCTGGTCAGTTTATTACCTAAGTACTTAACAGGGGTTTATTTGGGCAGTTATCTCCTCCTCCTCTTGCCAAGTTGGTTATAGTCCCGCCATCTATCCCATTTGTCATGAAATTTTTTCTTTGCATTTCTTGTATAGAACATGTGTTTTTCATGGTTCATCGTGTCTGTGACTGATGCTCTTCACCCTGCCAGTGCTGGGATTTTAGTTGAAAACCATATCCGAGCTATGGCAACTTTCGCCTTCAACGTGATAAGAGTAGAGCATTGGCCTGCGATCCCCCCCTAACTCTAGGCCCAGGAGACAAGTTCTAGGATCCAGTTCAGCTACTAAGCGTAGTGACCTCCTAATGTCGTTCCAAACTTTTTCCCAAAAGGAATTAGGGCAAGCCCATATCATATGAAGGAAGTCGGCTTCTGATGTCCTACATCTCGGGCATCTATCATCCGCCCTTAAGCCAGCCTTATGCATACCTAATGGTGTGCGGTATATTTTATGAAGCACAAAATAGTATATTTGTTGGCATCTAACAGATGAGGTTGCCCACCCGATAGATGCCAATACCACTCCCCAATCCTCCATTCCTAGTGAGCCCAGATCTGCTTCCCATTTTATTTTCAATTTCTACAATGGGATTACGAGCTGGCATGTATTTAGATTATTATATAGACGAGATACCCTGCCTCTATTACCCATGCTTTGAAGCATTTTTTTTGTCGGAGATTCAGATATTGCCAATTCGTGTCCCCCAAATTGTGTTTGGATTGCGTGTCGCAATTGTAAATATCTGAAAAAATATTAATTTGGCAGATTGTATTCGCCTTGTAATTGTCCAAAGGTCTTGAGCAGCCCATTGGTGTAAATTTGACCTATAGCTCTAATATCCTTTTGGTACCATATGTTATTGGCGGATATTTTTTCTAGCTCTGGTTATTTTTAGTTGAACCACAGTGGAGTTGCGGTGTCTGTTCCTATCCATTCTCCTACAGAGTGCAGGGATCTCCATATTAATACCGCCTGGCGGATAATAGGAGTGAGTTTATATGTGGAAATTCCTGAAAGAAGCAGTGCAAGTGGGGAGGCCTATTGGCCTATCTGTTCTTTAAGATATGCTAGTATTAGTGGATCCTCTGCGTTTTTAACCCAGCCCACTAGATGTGTTGCTTGTGCTGCCATATAGTAGTTTCTTAAATTGGGGAGCGCCAACCCCCCCTGCTTTTTGGAATTACAGTATATAATGTTTTAATTGCAATACGTGGTGACTTGTCCTTCCAAATGAAAGAGACCACTAACTTTTCTATCACATTAAACACTTTCTTTGGGATGTATATGGGCGAAATCTGCCAGATATATAAATATTTTGGCTGTATTACCATTTTAAACATGTTTATTCTTCCAGTTAGTGGAATGCATACGGTCTTTAAATCTGTCTGTTACTGGTTGCACATTGAGCTCCACGTAGCTCTTTGGGCAGGGGGTGATCCATATACCTAAATATTTCATTTTGACCGTCCATTTTAATGGGGATGCGGCCTGCTGATCTTCTGGTATATATCCCGATATTGGCATTATATTTGATTTGTCCCAATTTATTCGTAGGCCTGAAAAGTCCCCAAATTTATTCACCACGTCCAGTGTTTGCTGTAGGGGTTTCCCAGCATCCCTGAGAAAAAGCAATACATCGTCAGCATATAGGGCTATGACTTCTTCAATTTCCCCTATTTTGATGCCCTTTATTTCGGGATCCGCTCGTATATATGGCATGCCAGGGGTTTCTATAACTAATGAAAATAGGGCCGGGGACAGGGGACATCCCTGTCGTGTGCCCCGTTTTAATTTAAAAGAGTTTGAAATATACCCATTTACAGAGACCCTTGCCACTGGGGCTGAGTATAGCAGCTGAATACACTTAATAAATTGGGGGCCAAATGCCAGTTTCCGCAATACCACCCACATATAGTTCCACTCTACTGAGTCGAAAGCCTTGGCTGCGTCCAAGGACACAACCAAGGCTTCCGACTCCAGGCCTTGACCTCTCTGCAAATGGTAATATAGACGTCGCAAATTTTGGGATGCCGTTCTCTCAGGCATGAATCCTGATTGATCTGGATGTACGATAGTGGTTATTACTCTATTAAGACGCGTGGCAAGCATTCTGGACAGAATTTTAATATCAGTGTTTAAGAGGGATATTGGCCTGTATGATTCCGGGAGTAAGGTATCCTTATCTTTTTTTAATATTAATATAATCAATGCCTCTGACATAGTAGCTGGTAGAGAACCCCATTCTAATAGCGTGTTAAACAACTCCATAAGATAGGGATCAAAGAAGTCTGCGTGTTTTTTATAAACTTCGGCGGGGATTCCATCCCTTCCAGATGCCTTCGAAGCTGGGAGTGATGATATAGCCTGCCCTATCTCGTCCCTAGTAAATGGGGCTTCCAGCTGCAAAGCGTCTCCCTCCGAGAGAGATGGCATAGCTATTGCACTTAGGTACTCATCTGCTTGTTTTTCCTCAAGTACCTGTGCGGAATCGTACAGATCTGAATAGTACCCAGAGAAAACCTCTACAATTTCCCCTGCCGTATAACATATTACCCCCTGAGAATTTTTTACACAAGATATTATATTATTGCCACTTTCGGCTTTGGCCAAAAAGGCCAATTGACTCCCCCCAACGTCTGATTCATAGTACTGCCTATGCCTAGAGAACAGCATCTGTCTTCTTGTCTTGCTATATAAATACTCCACCCACTCCTGTTTGGCTTTTATTAGCTGTGTTCTAACACTGCCCCGCCTGGAACTGATATATTCCTGTTCAAGCTGCTGATATTTATTCACCATCGCTTCCTCCTCATTCTTGCCTTTTCTTTTTATCTCTGCGATCTTTTTAATAAAAGTCCCTCTTATCACAGCTTTTAGAGCATCGTGCCGTATGTCAATTTTTGGATATTGCCTATTCTCTGTGACATACCCATCCCATTCTTGTGAAAGGCCGTTATCTGTGCCCATTAGCTCCAGCCAGAAGGGGTTTAATTTCCAGGCCACTTCCCCACGATCCAATGCCAAATCAATGGTCAGGAGGATGGTGAGTCCGAAATCCCCTGTGCTAGATATTTTATATCAGTGATTGCGGGGGCTAATATAGGAGATATCAAGGCGAGATCAATTCTAGAATAGGTGTTATATGTGGGGGAATAGCATGAGAACTGTGGTATTTCTTGGTTCCTTTGTCTCCAAATATCTATCAACCCTATTTCTCCTATTAGTTTTGAAAAAGGGGTGGGGGCAGTCTTATTTGAAGTAAGCATTCTTGCTCCGCTCTCCTTCCATCTATCAGCGCTTTTGCACATAACGTTGTTAAAATCTCCCATGCATAGAGTAGGGACTTCAGGGTGCTCTGCTATAAATCTTAACAATTCATGCATGACATGACACGCATAGAACAGGGGATTCTGTATATGCCGCTGCCTGTCCGTGCTGTCCTGTCCGTCCACAGCGCCAAGAGCAGTACAGCGTTGCTGCGGCAAGCCCGCCGCTCGGTTCTTGAATCAGGTGGGGGAATGGGAAACGGAGACCGGTGCAGCTGTCTCTCACCCTCAGCACCGCCAGCCGTTCACGTCAGCTCCCGCCGTCTATACGCGCTGTGCCGGAAGTTGGGTGTGCACCCCTCGGGGAGCCGGGCAGCAACACAGCCCTGGACGCTCAGTTCCCTTGTTCGTGGTATCCTTGACCGGCTTACTCGCTCCAGCCTGCTCGGTCTGCAAACGGTTAGTCTCACAGTTTTACTCCGGCATCAGTGGTCTGTTTTGGGGTTCTTCTTGTAGGTTTTAGTGCCTCACCAAAGTCATTGTAGGATGGAAGTTTTAGGATTCACCGAGGGAGCTACAGCATGCTGCTGCTACTCCATGCTGCACCAAGCCCCTCCCTCGCCTCTACAAAGGACTTTTTGCCATGTTAGTGACATTAAATACCTGTTTTCTGCCACCGTGATGCTTATTTCAATGTTATTTGCTGAAGCAGCTAAATTTATATACCCTGTCATTGTCCTTTAATGTCTTGAACTGAAACTCAGTGTTCTGGTTTTGCCTATTTGCTTTACTCTGTAACTTGGTGCTGTGGATCCCTTGTGACACTATATAAATAAAGGATAATAATATTATAAAATGTAAAAAAAAAGTTAAAGGTAGAGAACCCCGTAAGGATACCTGTGTTACATATAAAATCTATTGCATCAGACACAGGGAATATGCAACTACTACAGTAAATGTAATGAGAAGAGAAGATCCCAGTTGCTGTCTCAGGCAGAAGAATGGAGTGCCCAACCCCCCATCTCATTAAAGTCACTAGGTCTCGTTATTTCTCTGCGAGAATTAGGGCCAAATACTATTATCATGTAGTAATAAAGTATAATCAGAGAATTCTATGGCACAGATAATTACTATTGCTACATGACAAGCTCACATTCACACATATACACATATTAGTTAAAAACTTTCCATGTTCTCACCTCTATCAAAGAATTAAGCCAGGTACACACTGGAACAACGAAGATATCTGTCAGCCCAGACAACTCGTATACACCGGAGCAATGTTAATGAAGGACTGAATAATCACCACTTCATCCTTTATTAACATGCATGGTGTCGCTCGATGTTACTAGGTTATGTGCTACACTTAAAACCTAGTGTCATCACAAGCGACCTCATGATATGCTGGTCCGATCCATCCCATCGATATCTTATCGCTCAGTGTGTACCTGACTTTACATCATTGAGGCTTTATGGTAAGTTCATACTTTCTAACTGTACCTTTTGGCCAGTACAGTACTGTTTTTTTTTATGGCCTGTACCGGCCAAAAAGGGCTTTGTACTGGTTTCTGGGTCTCCAATTGAAAGTATATGAATTGGGGTGTGGATAAGCCCTCTTACTCATGGCCTTCTTTCTGAATTTTGCACAGGTTTCTGCCCTGCAGATGTTGGAGTGTATGTGAGTTTGGAGTCACTGGGTCAGATGTATTAAGCCTTAAAAAGAGATAAATGCAAGGGTGATAAAGAGAGATAAACGTCCAGCCAATCAGCTCCTTACTGACTTTTTTCAAACACAGCCTGTATCATGGCAGTTAGCAGGTGATTGGCTGGACGTTTATCTCTCTTTGGGCCTTATTTTGGTTCATTCTTTCTGACAAAATCCTTCTTAGATGGGCAAAACCATGTGCACTGCAGGTGGGGCAGATGTAACATGTGCAGAGAGAATTAGATTTGGGTGGGGTTTTACTTCAAAGTGAGATTTATATTGCAGTGTAAAAATAAAGCAGTCAGTATTTTCCCTGCACAGAAACAAAATTACTCACCCAAATCTAATTCTCTCTGCACATGTTACATCTGCCCCCCCTGCAGTGCACATGGTTTTGTCCATCTAAGAAGGATTTTGTCAGAAAGAATGAACCAAAATAAGGCCCTTTATCACACTTTTATCTCTTGTTAAGGCTTAATACATCTGCCCCAATATGTTATGTCACAGTTATTAAACATAGTAGAAAAATGTTTGTAGTGTTAACACTAATCTCAAAGGCAAGAGTTAGATTTTGTTTACAATAAATGTGGAGTGTGTAGGTTGTACAACAGAATATTGGTACAACAACAACAACAACAACAACAACAACAACAACAATAATAATAATAATAATAATAATAAAAAAATCTATTTAATATGTATATTTTTTCAACTCTTTTTATTTGCATTTTTCAAAATGTAGATTAGTGGGTGGGGTACAGAAGGACAAGTCACAGTTATAACACAGGACTGAGTAGTTAGTAACAAAGAGGTAAGAGAATACAAGCTTCCATTCTATAGGGTCAGGGATTGTAAATGTCCATGACAAGCCACTCTGCCTGAGATACAGTTTAGGAATACGCATTAGTGATATAATACATTGTTTTACAGTATGCTGATAAGAATTTAGGAAAGAACATTCTGAATGCAATAGTCTACTGGCTGCTTCCAGTGTGGCTGATTGGCCATTCCATACAGGAGACATACCGTATGCTGAAACAGGGAGCTTTTCATGTAACACCTCTTTTATGCCATTCCATGCCACAAAACACATGCCATCAAGGACTTCACTAAATAGCCCAAGCAGCGCTTAATCCCATGGAACCCTGTACAAATATGAAGCAAAGAATAGATTCCATTTGCAAAATGTCTCCTTGTTAACAGAAGAACCATTATTACAGGTTCCCTAATTGTGCAATATTCTCAAAGCTAGCATTGAAATCCCTCACTCCACAGGGAACATGTCATAAAAGCTTATGACAAAATTTACATACTGTTATGTATTTGATGGACAAATGTTAAGTATTGCAATTAACAGGAAATGGAATTAACGTTTAATGAACACATGCAGCTTTATTGACATTAGTCACTGTTTACAGTTTGCGATAAACACTGGGCTGCGTGATAATGGGCTGGGTACATTTTTATACACGTTTTCTCCAGATTACGTAGTTTACTTTTATGGTTTCAATTCGTATCAAAAGCAATTACCTTTTCTGCTTCACTAAATATTGTGTAACCCAAGTGACTGAATTGTTTAGTTAGCGTTAGAAAGGCCACAGTGTATACATTGCTGTTTATGAAAGTGATAACTGATGAAATTGTTCTGGGGACAGTTTGGTTATGCCCTGCTACATGGTTTAAGACCAGGATTTTTTTTAAGGACCTCTTCCACAAAGGTCATGTGGTCTATGGACACTAGTCATCCCAACCTAGTCTAACCTCAGTGTGACCCTGACCTCAGCTGGTGGTGAGACACTTAATCCTATTAAAGGCATTAGATCAAGGGGATTTTGTAATGCATCCTGGGGATAACAGGAAAGGAAAGTGTGTTTAGATGTTCTGCAGGAGTTTACCATACACAGTTGTGCAAATTGTGGTGGTGCATTTACATGAAGAAGGAAACATATTGTACCTCAAAAGCCCTATCACCAAGAGGATAACAGTTATCACATAAAAAGGATTGAATTTATATGTTGCTGGCTTAGTAGGTCATAATGCAGTTTGTTCTTTTATCATTATTGTTTATTTATATATTGTGCCCCAGGGTTATGCAGGGTTCCACTTAACAAAATACATAAATGAGCCTGGAGGCAAAGTAATAAATGGCTGGATGGTCCACAGCAAGATATAATCAAATGTTCTCCCATGGTTGCAAGCTTTGTCCCTGTGTGCGATAATTGATACATACTTGAAATGTAGACAATAAGCGCATTACACCTATATTTCACAGGGTTACATACGGCATCCCAACACTGAGGATGCCAGCGTTCATAAGACCGATCCTGGCATCCTGATACTGAAATTCTAACAGGGGCTCTGGCGGCACCCTAACACTCTCCCCCTACCCCCTAACCCTCCCGTGTAGCAGCCTAACCCTAACCCTCCCCAGTAGTACCTAACCCTAACCCCTGCACCCCCAGCCTAAACCTAACCCCCCTACTAAGTGCCCCTCCCCAGAGCTCAACCATAACCTTCCCCAACCCGCAGCTTAATCCTAAATCCCCCAACTAGTGCCTGCATTATGTCTGTGATCTTGTTTAGTGGCCAGTCCAAAACAACTCTTTGATAATACCCTACAGTATAGACATTTACTAGCTGGGGCTGGAGTTCTAGGGGGCAACTGAGAACTGCACTGCATGCATGTATAGCTTTATGGGACAGGTGGCTTGCTATACTAGGCTGACCTTATGATGTAGTATAAAGATGATATCACATTTATGTAGTATTTGCAACAACTTCCAGTAAACAGTTTTTAGAATGAGAATCACAAAAAAGATTACAAGAGTGTAATTGAGAAGCTATGACAGCTGAAGGCCCTTTGGCAATTATAAAATACTCTTCTATCTTGCAAGCTACATCTGGTGGCAATAAATGTGTTTAACTGCATCCTTTTCATGTATATATATTGTAGGGGCTCTGCACTCACTAAATTAACTGATATTAATAAACAGTGTAGATTTAGTTCATGAATTGATCAATGCATTTAAGCCTGCAGCCCCCTTCACGGGACCCCACATGCCTGGAATCAGACATTATTGTGATAGCTATGTATATTGTAATCATTTTCAGCAATATTGTTAGAACCTGCAGAAAAGTGGGGTCCCGTGAAGGGGGCTGCAGGATAGTGTTGGTTTGAAAAGGAGGCATTTGCCAGTATGTAACATGGAGCACTGGCAAATGCGTCTTTTGTGCATGAGACGCACGTGCTACCAAACCCCTAACCCTGTCTCCCTGAAGCGGACACGGGCAGGGTTGCCGTACTCTGACGCAACAATTACTGAGAAGCACAAGCATCTGAGAAGCTGGTGTGTATCAGGCAGATGGAGCACCTCTCCGCCGGCACCCGCATGATCGCCTCTCTGCCGGAGCCCACAGCGCAGGGGATCTGGTGGTTACCGGCGTTGTGTGAGAGGTGCTCACTAGGCTTGCCAGGGACGCCAGGGACAGAGCTGCAGATCGCGGGGACAGTATGGTGACTACGCTGCCTGACGGGGACACTACGCTGACTACGCAGGGCTGCCGCGGAGACCCTACACTGACCACTATAGGCAGCCGTTGGGCTACGCTGACAACGTAGCAGGATAATTAAGTGACAGGTATTTATTAAGCCCGAATGGGGCAATGGTGTTTAGACAGTAAATCCAGGCAGCTTCTTTTTGTAGCAGAATCTTGTTGCTCTCACCACCTCTATCCCCACCTGTTCAAGCATCCAATATTTGAGCATTTGTAGAGAATGCTTATGTTCTTTGAAGTGCAGCAAAACAGGTTGGTCATCGCTTTATTGACAAACGGTGGACCAAAAACCGATTGTTTGCAACACCTTGCTGTCAGCTGCTAGCCCCCATCCTCCAGCGTTCTCTCCCCTGCTTAGGATACGACATTTCTGCACATGATAACGAAATTCATAAACAGAGGCTACGACCCAGTACAATTAAATCAAGCAAAGATCAGCGCTCTCTCCATCCCTAGATTGGCAGCACTAATATCTACAGCAGCAAAAGATGCCCCCATAGGCAGTATCCCTCTGATTAATACATTCTCCACAGCCAGCAGTGAGATTGTCAAAACATATATACAACAAAGAGAAAGAAAACTCCTGTGTGGGGCACTCGAATATATCAATTTGCATATATCACAATGGGTGAAAAAGTATTAAATTAATCAATAAAGTGCATCAAGAGATAAAATGTAACTTTTAATGTAATCTAATAAAATAAACAATCAATATATGTAATAAAAAAAATAAGCAGACAGAGGCAACCCCTATTATCACTAATTCCAATTACTGGCTGAAATTTCCAAACTAATGGGTAGATTTATTAAGCTCGGTGAAGATATAAATTGTCTAGTTTTTATCACTGGCCAATCAGCTCCTACCTGTCATTTTTCAAACCAATCCTGTAACGTCACAGTTAGGACCTGATTGGCCATTGATAAAAACCAGCCACTTTATCACTACACCGAGCTTAATAAATCTGCCCCTAGTTCACAACCTACACCCACTGATCAGCTCAAATATCTGTGTCTAATTCAAACATTGTTAATACAATTTGAAAGAAAGAGTCACTGAAAACGTTAACAGTTTATGACAGAAAGGGCAACACATATTTCAAAAGAAACAAAGCATTATGCCACAACAGAGATTCCGGTACTTGTTTAGTTTCACGGCGCCCGACATATCGGATGCGATGTCGGACGATATATCAGCTGATCCGATGCAATTTTTTACCTGTTCATAACCCCACTATCCACTAAGCATGGAGTTGAATTTATATAGTGTGGCAAGCGCAGTAATCCGCGTACGCTCACCACGCTTCGGGCACGGTGGCTCGCTGTGCTCGCCACACTATATAAAATCATCTCCATGCGTAGTGGATAGTGGGGTTATGAACAGGTAAAAAAATTGCATCGATCGGCCGATATCGCATCCGATATATCGGCCGCCATGAAACTAAACAAGTACTGAGATTTCTTTAGCAATAAAGCTAAAGTAGCCTATCTGAAAGTGACAATTAGCCAATCAATTAGTTCTATCCCAGGCAAACAAAATATCTTTTAAGAAATTTGCACCATTTGACTCTCACTTTTACTAGTAATTATTTATCAATCAAGTATAGGTATTTGGGCAGAGAAAATTCTTTAAGAAGGCAAAATATATTTCAAAGGAAGTAAACAGTTAAGGCCCCCATACACTAGCCGATTTTGGTCAGATTTCAGCCAGATCAGTCGGATCTGGCCGAAATCGGACCAAAATCGTCTAGTTTTGATGTCCCCTCAGATCCGATGCGCGGTCCCGTGCGCATCGGATCTGCGTCGGGTGGTCGGACCTGCTGCACGTCCGACCACCCGACTTGGGACCTAGTGGGGCGGCGCGGCGGTAGAGGGAGCAGGGGGGGCTGGGGACGCTGCGGGGGACACAGGCGGCATAGAGCCGGGCAGGGGGAGCCGGCCGGGAGCTGTCAGTAATGAATAAAAAAAAAAAATCCCATACAATGAATGGGCGGCCTGTGATTGGCTGAGCGCTCTCTCAGCCAGTCAGCAATTGGCTGAGAGAGCGCTCAGCAGCCAATCACAGGCTGCCCATTCATTGTATGGGCTTTTTTTTTTAATTCATTACTGACAGCTCCCGGCCGGCTCCCCCTGCCCGGCTCTATGCCGCCTGTGTCCCCCGCAGCATCCCCAGCCCCCCCTGCTCCCTCTACCGCTTTGCCGCACAGACACTGTCCCCCGCAGCGTCCCCAGCAGCGGGGGACACAGACGTGTCCCCCGCAGCGTCCCCAGCCCCCCTGCTCCCACCTCTGTAGCCCCCCCCTGCTCCCCGGGTTTATTACATGTGATAAATCGAGACGATTTATCACATGTAAAAAATGGCACATCAAGTGCCAATCTAATCAAGCTCCCCCGGGGAGCAGCAGGGGAAGCTCAGGGGGAAGTCGGGGGCGACTTGTCCTAAGGACAAGTCGCCCTAGTGTATGGGGGCCTTTAGTTTAATACTAGAAAAAACTCCCATCTCATTAAATTTCAATTAATTTAGCCACACCGCATTTACGGTACCCTCAGGCTCCTGGATTTGTGTCCACAGTCCCATACGACTGCTACAAATATCCATAAATCCGGAGCACGATAGGGCTGCAAGTTATGCTGTCAGTGGTGGCATTTCCAAGTCAGTGCAACAGCAACTCACACCCTTGGTGGGTAAATAAATTGACCCCATAATATAAAGTAACTTCCACAGTGTGTAAACCAGGATTATCTTTTCAACCTGAAAACCAAACAATGACCTTGAATTGCTTTAAACCACTGCCCGTTTCACTTTTTGTGGGGATGGGCATTCTTTAGATTTTCTAGTGGCTGTTAAATATTTATTTATTATTTATTTACAGTTGGAAACAACAGTGATTAAACAAACTGGGTAGATACAAACCGACATGGAGGTAGGAGGGCCCTGCTCGCAAGCTTACAATCTATAGGGATAATAGGAGGGATACATAAGGATAGAATTCCATAGCATTGCCGTCCCACCAGATTACAAGACAGCCCTGATGGGATTTAATTAGATATGAATGCTACTGGAGGTTGTGTGGGGGTTCTGGAATATGATAAGCTTGCCTGAAGAGGTGAGTTTTCAGGGAACCCTTAAAAGTTTGGAGGCTAGAGGAGAGTCTTAATGTGCGTGGAAGGGCATTCCATATGGTGGGTGCGAGTACTGAGTGTGGATGAGAGACGCAGATCTTGTGCAGAGCGGAGAGGTCGGGTGGGGATATATTTTGAGATAAGCGAAGAGATATAAGTCGGTGAAGTCAGAGTAATGGCTTTGTATGTAAGTAGAACTATTTTATATTGAATGCGGGAATATACAGGCAACCAATGGAGGGACTGACAAGGCGGATCAGCAGACGATGAACGTCTAGCCAGGAAGTTCAGCCTCGCAGCTGCAATCAATATGGATAACCTCACTACCCATATAACTCTGATCTGGTATTCCTTTATCATGGTCTACCAGTTAGAATAATTGAGCCCACATAGAGGGCGATTCAGACCCTCTCTGTTCAGTCCAAATTCACTATTCTGGCCGATGCTTGGGGTTTGCGCATGCGTGAATATGTGCATGTCCAAGCCCCCATAGTGAACGCCTTTGGCGAGTTTCACACTCAACAGGGCATTTGCTCCAGGATGGGCAGACAGGGGGCGGACTGCTCCCATAGAAATGCTGGGCGTACACCTGCCAAGGCATGTCCATGCCTGCTTGGGGAGGAAGGCTGACATCACATGACGTCAGCGCCTGCCACACATTCGCCGGATAGCGGTCATCTGAAAAGTAAGTATGGACTTACATTCACAGCAAAGGCTAGAGAAATCTTTTGTATAATCAGTTTTTATTGAATATTAAAAGAAATAAAAGGGGAATCATACATTGAATTATGCGAATAGCCAGCTTATCTCGGCACAGCGAGATGAACAGTTATCAATAATAGGCAACATATTTGCTGTTAGGAGATTCCTCATAAATCTATAAAACCATTTGAATATAATGAGATGAGGAAAGAAAGGAAAGATGTGGGTATTCGCATTAGTGCAGACAAACTGGGGTGTGTGAGGTAAAGAGGGGGGGGGGGGTGCATTGTAAAAAAGGGGAGAAGAGGAGAGAGGGGGGAGGGGGGGAGGGGCTTGACCTTTCCCGAGGTTAGGGTGACAATGGCGATTTAAGACGGGTATAATCTGGATCTGGATCCAGCTGGTTTACCTACAAAATAGAATCTTTGTATTCCTGCGAGGATCTATATTCCAGCCAAGGAAACCATATAGATGCAAAATATGTGTGTTTGTCTACTGATGATAGTAAAACATCATCCATGGACATGTAGTGGTCAATTTTGACAAACCAGGATTTTCGTGTGGGAGGGATCGTGGATTTCTACAGGACTGGTATACTTGCCCTTGCAGCGTTTCCAAGGTGTCTAAGCAATGATATCTTGTAGGAGGAAAGCGGGGTGGAGGAGAGGTTCAGCAACCAGAAAGCGAGAGTTGTAGGAAGGGAGATGTGGAGTATTTTTTGTGAAGTCTCGATGGCATCAGTCCAGAAGGGTGCGATTAGTGGGCAATCCCACCATATGTGTAGGAGGGTCCCAGTGGCCATCTTGCATCTCCAGCAATTTGCCGAGATGTTCGGGTTCATGATGTGTAGAATAGATGGATGTCTGTACCATCACATAATTATTTTGGGTACTTGTTTCCTAGCACGGCCACCACGATTTCTATCGTGGTGGTTGTGTCGGAAAAAATTGCGTCGGTAGCATCGGGTGCATACCAAAATGCACACGACGCGACCGACGCGATGTACCCGATTTCTCCATAGGCTTCAATGTTAAAATAATTTAACATTGACGCCTATGGAGAAATCGGGTCCATCGCGTCCATGGTGTGCCGACGCGATGGACCCGATTTGTCCATAGGGTTCAATGTTAAATTATTTTAACATTGAAACTGAGTACATTTAACATAGAAAAAAAGGTAAATGGCCCAATATGGGCCATTTCTCATTGGGTATGGCCCCGGCATGTATGTAAAAAATAATGCCCCCCCATTGTGGCCGAAACCCCCACGATTGACGCGAACCCGAAGCATGGCGAGCGCAGCGTGCACGTGAGGGGCGGCGGTGCACGTCCTCCGACCTTTTCATTCCCCTACTATCCACGTCGGCGTGGAGTTGAGAATATAAAGTGTGGCGAGCGCAGCGAGCCACCGTGCCCGAAGCGTGGCGAGCGCAGCGAGCTCCGCGAGGGGCCGCGGATACCTGTCAAGCCCGCTGCGCTCGCCACGCTTCGGGTTCGCGTCAATCGTGGGGGTGGCGGTCACAATGGGGGGCCATTATTTTTTCCACACATATGCCGGGGCCATACCCAATGAGAAATGGCCCATATTGGGCCATTTCCCATTATTTCCTATGTTAAATGGACTAAGTTTCAATGTTAAAATATTTTAACATTGAAGCCTATGGACAAATCGGGTCCATCGCATAGGCTTCAATGTTAAAATATTTTAACATTGAAGCCTATGGAGAAATCGGGGGCATCGCGTCGGACGCGCATAGGCTTCAATGTTAAAATATTTTAACATTGAAGCCTATGGGGAAATCGCGGGCATCGCGGGCATCGTGTGCCTTAAAGTTAAGGCACACGATGCCCGCGATTGTGGCCGTGCTAGGAAACAAGTACCTTATTTTGTATTGTGTTTCCCTAGTTTGGATTCAAACAGAGCTGGTGTGAGCCTTTAGGAAGATAGATTCCCATTCTTTGTCAGAGACAGTTAGGCCTAGGTCCCGTTCCCAAGCTCGAGTAAATGTTGAGGATATATCATTATTTGGGTTTTGAAGGAGTTTGTATAACAACGAGATCGTGTGGGTAGGGTCAAGTGTGGCTACACAAAGTCTCTCAAATGAGGTTAGTTCGCGGGAAGATAATGAAAGTCTAGAGCTTGTTTGCAGGAAGTGTCTAGCTTGAAGAAACTTCCAAAAGTCCCTAGAGGGGATTTCCCATTTTGCTTGGATATCAGAGAACGAGCGAATGCCTGATCCAGCTGTCATCTGACCTACTCTGAAAAGTCCCTCTAGTGCCCACTGGGAAAAATCAGGGACGTGCAAACCCGGCCGGAAATCTGGGTTGTACAGAAAGGAAGTCAGTGGACCAGAGAAATCTTTTGATGGTGAGCAACCGCTGCGAACAGGCCCATAGTTTTCCCTCTTGTACGGCAATACAGTATATTTTATGCTCTCGGTGAGTGATATCTGCACTCCTACTACTACCGACTAATGTTCTGACTATTTTTTCTAATAAACATTCAAGTGCTTTAATAAAGTTGTTTAAATTTGTAATTTGTCCTTTTAGTGCAAGTTCCTGAATACAAGGTCTATCTGACTCCTCCCTCCCTAGGTAAGATTATCTGAATCTCCCTACAAACAAGATCATAGCATTTAAAAATCAAAACACATTTAAATCTGCTTAAAACTAGCTAGTAACTTTGTGGATAGATATAGATAGATAAAATATATGTCAGTCCCTCAGAACATATTACTCAAAAGATTACAGTCCGGGAGCTAGAGTCCATTATTCCTAAAAAGGATTAATTGGTCTAGATTAAATGCAATAAACTAATCAAGTCTTTATTGCGCAAACAGCATATGAGGCAAGCAGTACCTGCACCATACACCTAAGTACATCTGCATGTTATATATCCGCTATATACTGCATACCCTAAAGTTAACCCTTGTTGACTGTTGCTCACTACAAATAAACCTGCATTCCTGATTAAGCTAACAAGTGTGTCGTCTAACAACACCACCAAGCACCGCTATATACTCTGCCAACAATATGGAAATGCACATCCCCTACACAATAATGCAAACAATTTAAAATGATTAAAACAGCATAAGGCTTTTTAAGAAAACGTGCACAGGAAAGTATAGAAATGATTCCGCCCCCAGATCTGCAGCACTGGAGGTGATGTTATAGGGTGTACAAATGTGGCTTCAAATTTTGGAATGAAATAAAGCAGCTCCTTCAGACAAGCACTGTCATGTCACTTTTAACATATCACTGTATATTTTTGCTTCAGGCAGACAGTGCACCTTTAAAGGAACTATTCACCCTGTCCATATATAATTAACCTGGAATGTCAAACCTCTTTATTGGCCAATAGAAATATTATACTAAAACAAAACACATAGACAACATTTTTTTGAATAGAATAAATGAAAAACAAACATTTTCATTGATTGAGGCTCAGTCAGATATTGAATATTGTGAAATAACCACTGGAGAGAGTCATCTGTTCTCCGCTGGGTAAATGTAGCTCTTAATCATTGGGTGTGTTCATTTAATACATTTTAATACTACGAAAGTAATAACATAATGATACTTTAATATGTAAACTTGCCTGACTAGGTGGTATTCTGCCTTAAAATCTTGCTATTTTCCTTTTATTTTTATTACCTTTGATTTATATAGTGGCACCAATTACACAGCTGTACAATTTACATATAATGGTGGAAATTTACTAAGTTCTATTTTGCATGGGATGTTGCTATGTTCAACCAATCAGATTATGTCTATTAATTTCTGGAAGGCGCTAAATCAGCGGTTCTCAAACTGTGGGTCCTGACCCCAAAGTGGGTCCCGACCTTCTCAGCATGGGGTCGCGACTCCATGTTGCTGACCATCAGGCTGATGACTTTTCTAATCTCAGTCATTGATTCAAAGAGTCTAAAATATCTGTTGAGTTGTCTGTTATTTTAGACTCCTCCCATTATTTTGTGCCTCCACAATGCTGTCATGTATGTGCTGTCTGCTGACTACACGTGTCATGTGATGACCTTCTGCAGTAACTTGCTGGGGTCCCGTAATTATTTTTATTGTCTAATGGGGTCCCAGAGCAAAATAGTTTGAGGACCCCTGCGCTAAATGAATAAGAAGGAGATGTATGTCTGGTTGCCCATAGCAACATCCCATGCCAGTGTTGCAAGTAAGGGGGTATGGCGTGGTACGGAGTACCTGTAAGAAATATGTTGCAGGTACGCAGTACCACTTACCCCCTGACCCACTGTCAATTCTATTTTTATGTTAAGTCTAAATATAATGCATCCGCAGCCCGCCCACCCAGCGTTATGATTGGTGCTGTATGCAGCTACCGGCTACTGCTGATTTAGCCTGTCACACTGACAGGCATCAGCGGCGTCGACAGCATGAAGAGCAGGCTCCACTATTGTAAGCACAAGCTGCCCGTCTCTCCCCCAAGCAAGAGCAAACCCACCCCCAGTCATTCCCTGTTTCTCATTCCCTGTCTGCTGATGCCACGCCACTATTGTCATTTAGTCACTCCTCTAGCTTTGTGTGACCACGCCCCCTCATGACACATGGCCACGCCCATTATTGGTGGAGGCTATCAATACCACTAAGAAAACAATTCTACTTGCGCCACTGCATGTGACATAGAACTCCCATTTTAATTTCCCAAAATATGTCAAACATCAGTTCATGCCCCCATTGAAGTTTAGGGGGATTGCAATTTTTAGCGAGGTTTAGCTATGTAAAACACCTTGTGTATCTCGTGCAGAATTTTGGATTACCGAGGTAATGTGCACTCTTGATACACGTATTATCCAATTTAAAACAAAATGGTTGCAGGGTTTTCAGCACTAAAATCCCTGTGCAGGGCCGTAACTAGGGGGGGTCACGCGCACCGGGCGCTGGAGGGTGGGGGCGCTAGTGTGGTGTCCTGGCAGCGTGGTCCCTGGGATGAGCAGCGGGGGTCCGGGGACTGGTGGGTTAACGCCAGGTCCTAGCGGGGTCCCGGGGACTGGTGGGTTAACTCCGGCTCCTAGCGCTGCAGGACGGTGGGCGGGAAGCAGGTTTTGAAAAGACTTGCCGGATGCTGATTGGCTTAATTCAGCCAATCAGCGTCCGGCAAGTCTTTTAAAGTCATCAGCGCTTCCTGCCGCCAGGCAGATAGCGCTAGGAGATGGAGTGAGTGAAGGCTGCCGCTACACCAGTCCCTGGACCCCTGGACGCTGCACACAGGTATGTTGGCAGCGGGGGTCCAGGGACTGGTGTAGCGGCAGCTTTCACATACACAGCCGCTCGCTATTTGCCTGGCGGCGGGAAGCGCTGATGATTTTGAAAAGACTTGCCGGACGCTGATTGGCTTAATTCAAGTCCGGCAAGTCTTTTCAAAATCTGCCTCCCGCCCACCGCCCGGCAGTGCTAGGAGCCGGAGTTAACCTTCTCCAGTCCCCGGACCCCCGCTGCCTGTCCCCAAGGCAGTAATTTGGGGTTTTTTTTGTGTGTGTGTGTGTGTGGGGGGGGGCGACCAAATGACTGCCGACCCGGGCGCCGAAACACCTAGTTTCGGCCCTGCCCTGTGACACAAAAAATATTATGAATGATTTTGCAGATTCCAACGGCTCAGAATGACAAAATATTGATATTGTCCAGTATGTTTGTCTATACCACTGACAATGGACCTTATTCTGGTCCACACGCAATGTTACAAATTTTGCAGCGTTGCATGTAGACCAAATGCCACCCGCAGTGCCGGCCACCCCCCCTCACACCTGCAATTCCCCAACATGGCTGTGAATGGATGATTTGCATAATCACCCATTCGCAGCCTTAAATGCGGGGGGGAAATCATTCAATGGTCGACGACCACCTCTATGGTGTCTCTGATCTGCGAGCACCGTGTGCGGGAAGCAGACGGACAGCTGCCCCCAGCACCTGCGTCATTGCTGGATTGCCCTGCGAACGCACATGGGAATGCACATGAAATGCTCAGAGTTCCCATGGTCTGTGCCCCCCACCCCTGCTCCATGCCTGCTCCTGCACTGCTAGGTGCAAGTGGGACGGCAGACATGTAGTTTGCTGTGCCCGCTTGCACCCTGCGTCTGCACATGCGCAGAAATGCAAAGGTTATCGCAATCGAGGGCCAAGCTGAGATATTCTCACACCCTCACTCCATCGCTGCTCTCATTGGCAACTGGGTATGTACTTGCTAATGCCAACTGCCCCACAGAGTCCCAACAGAAGTAATGTCCCTGGGTACACACATCGTGCACCCAGCACACAAAAAATTAATACCTGTCCGGTTGTTTCCAAACTTCTGGTGGCCTCTCCTCCATCTTCCAACTGGAGAGGGGGCTGCTGAGAGGCTCAAGGACTGCTGCAAGATCAAGTTCTCCTAATATCTGGCACCGGGAGGAATGACACTGCACAGGGGCAGGGCTGCCACTAGGAATTTTGGAGCCCGGGACTGATTTCCAGTCTGTCACCCCCCCCTGCTGGGCACGGTGGAGTTGCCCATGGCATATGAGATGTCAGTGCATACGAAATCCCGACCGCTGAAATCCCGGCACTTTGTCCCTCTGTGGGTGTCCACAAAACCCATAGAGAGAGGATAAATTAGTGTGCCGAGTGTAGCGAGGCACCGAGCCTGCTGCGTGGCGAGCGCAGCGAGCCCGCTGGGGGGGGGGGGGGGGGGGGGGGGGGGCCACGACGATCTACCTCCCCCTTGCCTGGATTTTGGCAGTCGGGATTCCTGCGTCGGGATTTTGACCACCGGGATTACAAACCATTCCCGTTAGCAGTAATGAGTGCATAGTGCACCTGCAAACCCCCTATGTTTTGCATATAGCTAAAAATCTCAGCAAGGTAGCACCTCTCATTACAGGGTGTGCAGTCTAGGGCCCCCCTCTTCCTATATGGTCTATATTGTGTATTCTCACACACCTGAAGCCTGAGATTGCTTCTTCCTAGATTAGCACCCCTCCCCCACCACCCTCAAATGTTTTCAAGCAGGGACTAGCAATGATTGCACAATTATGATCAAGGCATAATTTCAAGTAAGTCCTAATACTTTATAAATTTCGGTTTTCTTGGGGTAATTGTCTGGGTGCGGGGCCCCCTTGGGCTTGTCTGGCTGGACCACGTCAGGATCCATGCTGCATGCGAGGGGATCCAGCGAATTCAGTAGTGTGGTGGGTGGTGCTGACCTGTTGACTAGGCTGCGAGTATATGCAGCCTAGCCAACAGGTCTGAATGAGGCCCTCAGTTTCACCCCATTCCTCCTCCACTTTAATCTATATACATTATGGTCCTTTTATTTGTCAAAAGCCACTTGACAATACCTGTATGTGACTGTTCGTGGAAGCTGGGAACCTAGAGAGCATACATACATACATACATACATACATACATACATACATACAAACACCACAGTGAGAACATACTGTACAAACTCCCCACAGCACATTCTCACCAATCATTTTATTGCTTTTGATTTTCCTTTCTAATGTATAAAGTTATTCTTTACAATGTTTTCTACTGGCTGACATCATACAAAATAGTTCTCTAATAAAATACACGTAACAGATATTAAAATAAAAAAAAGAAAACCTATGTACATGTATGTATGTATGTATGTATGTATGTATGTATGTATGTATGTGTGTCCATGTGATACAGAAAATAGATTGTAAGCTCCACTGGGACAGGGACTGATAAGAAAGACTGAAATATTCCCTGTGGAGTGCTATGGAATATGTAGGTGCTATATACATAACTGTAGATGAATAAATAATTTTAAGAAGTCAATACAATTCATACCTCCCAACTTTTGATGTCTGGAGATCAGGAACCTGCACACTCCGAAGGCACGCTCAAGATTTGGGTGTGTGACCCAGCGGCTATGGAGCATAATCGCATAACTCATGCTAGGCCATGTCCTGTTTTTGCCACTGTGTGTGCATTGCCAGTACTCTGTGAGCTGCTGGCCATGCCCCCGGCCTCTCTGTCTCCAGGAATAGACGCTGTGTGCAAAACAAAAAAAAGGGACATTCCCGCGATAATCGGGACAGTTGGGAGGTATGATGTTTGAGGTTTTGTGGGTGCAAGTCATAGCGGCAGCAGACTAGAGCCCAGATAGTGCTTGTTGCCCCAAAGGGCTCCTTCCAATTTTGTCCAAAGTCGTATTGATTGAAGCTCGCAAAGGGTGCGAGTTTGGGTGCTGTTGTCATTGCTAAAACAGATTGTCTTTTCTTCCTGATAGTCTGGCAATGGAATAGCTAAAAAAAAAACCACGGTACTTGTTTCCTAGCAGGGCGCCCACTAAGCAAATAGCCTAGTGTGCTATTCTGCGTAAAAAAATCACATCGCATTGCATCGCGTACCATCTATAGTGCTGTGCGATGTGTGCGATGCGATGTCCATGTTAACTGCACAGGAGTGAGTGCTTTTACAATGAAATATTGTATAGGATCGCATGGCACCAGATGCAATGCGATATTTGATTGTACAAGCCATGAGATGTGATGAGTGCTTACAATGTGATGTGATGTGTGCATAGTATGTGGTGTGATGGGTGCTTACAATTGTAAGCACATGCACCTAAACCATTGTTTAGCGTCAAACCCCAGTATCCATGCTACCCTGAAGCGTGGCGAGTGCAGCGAGCCCGCGGTACTCGTCCTCCAACCTTTTCATACCCCCACTATCCACGTCGGCGTGGAGTTGATTTTAGATAGTGTGGCAAGCGCAGCGGATAACTTTACATGTATTCTGCGTCCCCTCACGGGGCTTGCCACGCTTCGGGCTCGGTAGCTCCCTGCACTCGCCAAACTATCTAAAATCAACTCCACGCCGACGTGGATAGTGGGAGTATGAAAAGGTCAGAGGACGCTTTCCGCCGCCCCTCGTGGGGCTCACCACGCTTCGGAGTTGCGTGGATACTGGGGTTGACGCTAAACAATGGCGTAGGTGCAGATGCATACAATTGTAAGCACCCATCACATCACATACTATGCACACATCACATAGCATCACATCTCATTGTAAGCACTCATCACATCTCATGGCATGGGTGCTTGTACAATCAAATATCGCATCGCATCACACACATCGCATGGTAAAAACGTAATGCAATGAGATGAAATGCGATTTCACTACGTTTGCGTACATAAGAAATCTGGGTGCCCTGCTAGGAGACAATTAAAAAAAACGCACATTACTCCATTATCATTCAATTATGCTTTGTCCACAAAACCTTTAGTTCTCAAAAAGTGCCCCCGTGTCTACTTTGTCTCCCAGTGTTCTCAGCTGTGGCATTAGCTACAGTGCTAGAGTTTTTGCAGCTGAAATTGTGGATATAATAGAAGAAAGTAACTCTGAGAATATATGTATACGGGATCCTTGGGTATAATTGTGATAACGCTGCTATCCCTATTCATAAATATGATAAATATTGTAATCTAAAAAATTAAGTTGTCTCCAGGTAGCTACATGCAACTCAATTTTGTTGAAAATGCTGCAAGATCTGATCTGCTGATGACTGCATGCTTATATGTGGCTATAAGCCAATGCAGTCCATGATTCAGAAATGCAAACAGTTGCATGATAAGGCTGATGCTACAATTTCAGATTCAGGGGACTTGCAAAAATATAGTAATTACTCTTTTGTGGTCCCACTGCTGACATCTCACATCTACCACTCACCTACATAAGCGGAGACATTGGGAACATCTGGGTGCACATCGGTCGGACCATTGGACCTCTGACCAACCCTATGCTCTCAGATTGAGCTGCCCGGGCCTCTTCAACTGTGAAAGAATTTGCTGTGGTGGACTAGGGATTGGCTGGAGATGGTCCAGGTATGCCTGCATTTCCTGCCCGCCAACCCCCCCCCCCCATCACACACATTATCCAAACACTCACTACCTGTCCTCTGTGTTTGCTCTATTACTGATCAATCACTGAATGTGCGCAGTGTGGCTTAGGTGGATGTACGCTGGAGAAAAAAAAAAAAAAACTTTGGCTTTATTAACCCCAGCTCTGACACCAGGTGCCGATCATGCACGGTACACTCCTGTTTTTGGGGGCCCCACCCCTCTCCATTAGTTACAGGTTAGTTGGCTATCGGCTCATCTCCCGTCTCTCTACAGCCTCAGCACCACCCCTCCACTTTCACTCCTAACCCATATAGCTTCAGACTCTCCCTTGCCTGTGTCTTAACAAAGCCCGCCCCCCCCCACACACACACATACACACACACACATCCCCCTGTGTGTCTCTCTCCACCTCATCCAACCTCTTATGGGGCCTGCACATGTAGCGATGTGTCTAGATGAGCGTTCTTAGTGATGCTCAGATCACTCAACACATGTGATGTGTGCTGAGCGATCTGTCAGTGTGCTGGTTATTAATCGCCACCTATTGCTATCACTATGGCCCCTACACACACAGATATGTAGAGGCGTTTTCTGAGCAATGTAGTAAAAATAATTAAAGAAAATGCCTTTATATCTATATCACTAGGTATGTAGGGCCCATTACTGTGTATCTCAGCCTCCCTCCCCGTTGCTCTCAGCCTGAGCCTGTGTCTCTTAACCTCCCAGTGTCCTACTTCTGTCCGAAGCACTGCTGTGGGAGCATAGGCAAGGAGGACACAGGAACGGTTCTCCTGAGATTCCTGAAGGTTCAGGGCCACTTGAAGTCCTGGGCCCAGTACAAGACACCCATCGTCAGGCCTGGAATTCAGGAGGTATGACCGGCACAGGGAGCAAGGCTGACCAATTACAGCACTGATCATTATGCTTGCGTTCATTATGCTGAATCCATACAAGCACAGCTGTAAACCAACATGTTAGCTTTACCTTACGGCTTCTGCTCAATCTTTATCTGTTACCAACATGTCAAAACTTTAAGAATATCAAAATAAACTGCAATAGAAAACCGAAAACACTCACTCAAACTGATCAATTATAAAACTGTAACAATATGACAGAAAAATAAAAAATGATACTGTTTATATTGATAAGCAACTGTCATCGGGACACAAAACATTACTCGAGTAGCGTACATGAGCACTAATAGCAAACTATTGTTTGCAGTAAGTATATTTTAAAAATAGACAGTATAATACATTGCACACTAAAGAAATAGCACAGGGACAGGGTAACATGAGAAGAGGCAGAGAATATCTCCTACTTCTAACACACCTGAATCCAGTTTACAGTAAATAGGTGAAGACAGATTGACAGACGAGAAGCAAAATGCCAGAAGGCGAAATTAGGTATACAGAAATTAGACTGGGTGACAGGTTTAAGATAAGCAAATGACGATTATCCTTAGGTAAAGATATTTCAACATGCAGCGAGGAGGCTACGTCTTATATAAGAGCAGAAAAATTGTTATTTTCAGCAGAAACAGAACAATGTTTAACTCGGATCAAGTTCTTCTCTGACACGTTATCGGGACACATCTGGGGCAGATGTCAAACTTCGAAACTGTGACGGAGATTAAAGTGTTTCGAAAATAACTTGACACATGTTTAAAACTGTTTCATATTCTATTAACGTTGTATGCGGAGTTGTGTCCAATATTTTATTTTAAAAAGAATGTTCCACATATGTACTAGGGGAATAATTGTTACTAAAAATGACAATTTCACCATCTTTATTTCACATTTTTAACAGAGACTTGAAGGCGTTCATATCTATGTCGAACTTAAGCTTGTGTCGACCTTCTGTCTGTGTTGACCTAGGGTATGTCAATCATCCTTATGTGTCGAACTAGTCACTGTCGACTATTAATGGTCGACCTAGTGACTGCCAACCTAGACATTGTCTACCATCTATGCAGTAACCATCTAACGATCTGTGCATTATGAGAGAGAGAGAGAGAGAGAGAGAGAGAGAGAGAGAGATATCCGTTGCAAACTTCCTAACAGAGGCCCTTATTCTGATCGGTGCGGCCGGATCCGATTATGCGGCCAGGACCGTGCGTGCGAATCCCCGCCTTCCATACGGATCGCCAACTCCGTCCGTATGCGGTAAGAAGCTGGCCGAACGGACCGCACGTGTATTTTTCACGGAATACGCCTCCTCCATCTCAGGGAACCTCCCCCATCATTCGATGGTCGCAGACCATCGAATGCAGGACCGAGTGCTCCACCAGCTCCCGCAACCTCAGACCACACGGACATTTTTCCGTGCAAAAGCAGGGATCTGGGCGGCAATGTTCCCTCTAATTTTACGAAGGCTGTGTGCGGCAAAATTTTTTAGCTGTGCAACTTTGGAAGGAAATTTAAATTTTTGTGCATCACTTATATATAACTGGAAAATGACGTTCAGAATTTGTGTTAATTTCAGTTCAAAATGATATTAAACATTTAAACATTCAAAACACAGCACACAATGTAGTTAATGGGTGAAACACACATTAATTGAGTCCACAACTGCAAAAATGGACCACTGCTGCTTTGTGCGCTCTGTTGTAATGTCTGTGCGCACACTTGTCGAGTTGTGTGCGCGCGCACACGCGCACAGCTTAGAGGGAACACTGCTGGGCGGGCAGCTGACATCCGGCGATGTCATATGTCCGCCCCCTACACGTGCGTCACGACCGCATTACCATACGTACGCCCAGCGTTTGCATGGGAACGCCCATGAAACGCGGGGCGTATGCATATGGTAATGAGCCCAAATAGCCCTTCACGCCCCTCTCCACCCCCTGTTCCGAGTGTTCACATATCATGCGGGATTTGGCCGTACGCCCCGCTCGCACATGCGCAGAGACGCCTCTGCACATGCGCAGACACAAAACATCGGCGGGCCGAACGCACGCGGATATATCCGCACCGACCAGAATAAGGCCCAGAGAGAGAGAGATCACTCTGGGGCTTTTTTAAGTGAATAAAGGCTGTTATTATATCTTCCCTGTTTCCCTGCCCGAAATGGCATCAATATAATAAAAGCCTTTTTTGCACTTAAAAAAGCCTTGGAGTGACGCCTATTCTACTCTCTACATTGGACGGTGGCGTAGTCCCTGTCAAGGCGAGCACTCGGACCAGTCATACATCTGCACCGCTCAGCGGAGTGCCAGACCCCTCCCTTTCTATATATATATATATATATATATATATATATAGAGAGAGAGAGAGAGAGAGAGAGAGAGAGAGATCCGTTGCATACTTCCTAACATTTGGATATTGGAAAGTGGGACCCCCGTGCTCAGCTGCATGCTCCCACCAAACAGGGGCATGACCCAGCAATGTGACATTGCTTTGCGCCAATGCAGCAACCACGGCCCATTTTCAGCACTGGAGGGGCATGGCCAGCAATCTGTGAGCTACTGGCCGTGCCCCCGTGTCCTCTGTCTCCATGAACATATGCTATTTACTGAATGGTTGCTATGAGCAACATTACATCTTCAATAGAACTCCCATCTTAGTAAATTTACTCAATTTTAAAAAGCAAATTAAGCAGGCAAAAAAAAAAGCACAAAATTAGATTTAAGCGGCCATTGAGTATTTCAAAAAAACTAATTTCGTCTTGAATATTTCAAAATAGCTGCTTGTTTTGCATGGCCGCGAGTTGAGATTTTGTTGGGCTTTTCTTTTCTGTTTGCTTTGTGCATGATGCAAGCATACAAGAATGACACCATGACATCATAATGTTTTCTCACCAACAGCTCTTTGCACCTCTGCAGATTTGTGTCTATTGGAAATAAAGAGATAGGCTTAAATCTGGGATTAAGTATATGGTGGTTAAAATATAGTTATCTGATTTCAACTAAAAAAATAATTGTGTGTGCAAAACATGGGATGTGTTGTTATTTGTCCAGATGTAATGCTCTAACAACACTGGGGGCATTGGGGCAGATGTATTAAGCCTTAACAAGAGATAAATGCAAGTGTGATGAAGAGAGATAAACGTCCAGCCAATCACCTGCTAACTGCCATGTTACAGGCTGTGTTTGAAAAAAGTCAGTAAGGAGCTGATTGGCTGGACATTTAGCTCTCTTTATCACCCTTGCATTTATCTCTTGTCAAGACTTAGTACATCTGCCCCATTGTCAGATAGGGCAGCACAGCCTGTGTAATGGTTAGCATTACTGCCTCACAGCACTGAGGTCATGGGTTTGATACTTATCATGGAGTTTGTATATTCTCTCTGTGCTTGTGTGGGTTTCCTTCGGATACTCCGGTATTCTCCCACAATCCAAAAATATACTGGCTGGTTACTTAGCTCTAACATAAATGATCCCTTCAATATGTGTTTGTGTATAATACATGTGGTAAGGTAATATCGATAATAAGCTCCACTGATGTGAATGCACAAATTTTCTTTGTAAAGCAGAATATATGGGAACTATATAAATAACTGGTCATGAATAAAAATAAATAAATCTCATATATCCCCAGGAGAGTGCAAGTGGGGTAAGCCATTGTACAATGATGTCCCTCAGGTTTTCTAAAAGTTTATCAACTTTCTCCTCTTACTGAAACCAGTGATACCCAGCATAGCCTGCCTAGGAATGAGTTGGCGTTTATGAGCTGCTGCTGTTTGTGGTGGACTGACACAGTCTTGTGGTCCTTAGTTTAAGCTGTTCCACATGTATGTGGTTAAGTGGACAGTTGGTACAATGGCATTTCTGAGGACATGAATGACACTTAATAAATGTCCTTGTACAGTCTGGGAATTGCTTGTCTAGTGAAGTAGTATGTCAATCAATGGTGTAAATCCCACTGAACTAATGGCAGATAGTTCAGAGGGAATGTCACAGATGATAGGGGGGGGGGGGGGGGGGGCGAGCACATCAAAGCCCTTCATGGGCTCACTGCGCTCATCATGCTGTGGACTAGGTTCTATTATCCCTCTATGGGGCTTGTGGCCCCCCCGGAGGGAGAATAGCCCCTGTAAGTCGGGATTCCGATGGCGGTATACTTACCGTCGGCATGGCGATTATTTGGAAGTCATCCGGCATTACTCTGTTAGTTGCACTTAGTATATAGCGGGGATAATCATGTTGGGAGGTGTTGCATTAAACAAAACTTTTTAGGATGAGCCACCACTCATGGTCCAACAATATACCTGACAGACTATGTAACAGACTTACCTGACCCCTGTTGGGATTCCCTCATTGAGGATGCTGGCGTCAGTATTCTGCTGTCCATAGGTATATATCCCTATGTATTGATTACCACAGCAAAATCATCATTTCCTTTTGTTATGTTCTTTTGTACTTGGTACATAGGGCCTTATTCTAGTTCACTTTTTCTGACAAAATCCTTCTTAGATGGGCAAAACCATGCGCACTGCAGGTGGGGCAGATGTTACTTGTGCAGAGAGAATTAGATTTGGGTGGGGTTTTACTTCAAAGTGAGATCTATATTGCAGTGTAAAAATAAAGCAGCCAGTATTTACCCTGCACAGAAACAAAATAACTCACCCAAATCTAATTCTCTCTGCACATTTTACATCTCCCCCCCCCCCCCCCTACAGTGCAGTGGTTCTGTCCATCTAATAAGGATTTTGTCAGAAAGAGTGAACTAGAATAGCGCCAGTATGTTCCCTGGACTCATCCCTTATTTCTGCTCTTAATATTCCATAAATTCTCTCCCGAATGAAAATACCAGATATGTATGAAGGGTGTGGGTGGTTAGAGAAGTGCCATATGATGGACTCATCATGGGAACCATATGTCCTGCTCCGGAATGGCTGACACCACTGTGTGGAGGTGACTATTGCAGTGCATGTTGGCCCACAATACTCACACTACATTGTGCAATGTTTTCCCAGGTGTGTTCCAAGTGTACATACATAAAAGTTTAGAATTAAATAAAAGTACAAACACATTCCCTTAAAACTTGGCAGGATAACGGCAATGACCTCGATAAACAGGTAAGTAACTATAAAGTTAAGGGAAGAGACACAGAAACTCACCCTGACAATTTTAATGTGAACATGACAGTTTTCTTGTCTGTTATATGCACATTATCCAGTGGGGCTACTACTATCACCTGCTCAGTTATGACACTGCTGGGATGTTTAGTACTTTACCTATTATTTATGTTACTTGTGTCTGCCCAGTATAAATGCATTGTTAAAGTGTGTGTATATTTTAAGCAACCCCCCCCCCCCCATTGTCACTACAATGGGGAAGGGGGTTTGTAGAGGAGAGGAGGAGGGTGTTGAGTAAGAAAGTGGGTGTATAGGAGGAGAAAGGGGGGCTGTAGGGGAGGAGAGGGTGGTTGTAGAGGAGGAGAGGGGGATGTGGAGGTGATGGGGATTGTAGAGGAGAAGATGGGGTTAGAGTAGGAGGGGGGTCTAGAGCAGGAAAGGGGGGTTGTAGAGGAGGAAAGAGAAGGGTTGTAGAGGAAGAGAAGGGGTAGAGGAGGAGAAGGGGGTGTAGAGGAGAGGGTGGGGGGTAGAGAAAGAGGGGGAGGTTGTAGGAGAGGAGGGGGGTTGTAGTGGAGGGAGAGCAGGGGTATGAAAAATAAATCACAGCCATTAATCCCCAGTGATAGTGCATATACCTCCTGCTGCGCTCCTTCTGAGCTGGGCCTACTACTCCGATTCCCAGTGGGAGGCCTCCTCCCTGCGACCCATGGTGCCAGGTTTTCTCCTCATAGCATCGGGCCTCCTCCTCCCTGCGATCCCCGGAGCATGGCCTCCTCGTCCCCACGATCCCCGGCATGGTGCCTCCTCCTTCTCCCTGCAAACCCCGGGTTTGCCTCCTACACCCTGTGATACCCGGCGCTGTCTTGGCTCCATCAGTTTGTGCTGCTCTGTTTAGTGTGAGCACGAGAGATGCAGTCCTGTGCTGCCAGCGCCGGGTCTTGAGCTACACGAACTGATGGAGCCAAAACAGCGTAGCAGCTACTGCCACACAACTTTATTTTTTTTTAAAGGAACAACTTCAGGAAGGTGCAGGGGAATACTTGCTGGACCCTCTGGCCCCCCAAGCCGTCGGGCCCCATAGCAGCTGCATCCCCTGCACCCTCTGTAGTTACGCCACTGTCCGGAAGCCTCAGTCAGCCATATTTGGAGAAGGGCTCTGGGAGGTATGTGCTTACGCTGAGCAACTTCAGGGTCCTAGTATAAACTTATATTACTATACCTTTTGTGTTATTCACATGTTAATACAGGAGGTAGTGTATATATTTCATTATATGTCAGTGGAGCACCAACAGTTAAGCTGGGTATACATTCGGGTGACTTCTCCACATCTGCTGCTAGTAAGTGACTTATGGTAAGAATTTTCAATAGGACACACAGCGGTGGGGGGTTTCTGATACCGGGTCTTGGTCATAGCTCACACAGTGTGGTAACCATAACAACTAAACAACAATTCAATCTGTAAAAACATGTAGAACACCATGTTAGATATGAGAATAATTAACACTAGTAACATTGCCCAAACTGAATCCCCTATAAAGTTCACCTACATGATGGACACTAAGTTGGTCCATTATTTGGATATTAACATCAGTGTCAATAATGGCCGCATTGAGATGTCTCTATTTGTCTAACTGACGGATAGGACTAGTACTTTCATGTTTTCTAGTTTCCACCCTGTCCCGTTGAATAAAGTTTCGGCTCTAACTAGAGCTGAACCTTTAACTTCAGAATCAGAATCAGAATCCGATTTTTTGGCTAAGTATACTACGTATACTTGGAATTTGTTTTCGGTTTGCTGTGCAGCAGCCAAGTGGGTAACAAGTAAACAGCATACAGTATAAACAATAAACAATATAAACAGGTGGGAGAACATGTACTGTCATACAGAAAGTTATTCAGAGGGGACACCGTGTTAGATTATGTGCAAAGGGTTATGGCGTGGCTAGACAGTGAGGTGTTCATGAATTCACGTGTCAACAGGTGAACCTCTTGAGGGAAGAAACTTTTTAGGCTTCTGGTGGACCCTCAGTTGCCTAAGGAAGAATAGCCCCTGCTGCTCTTTTCCAACAATAGTATCAGTGTTGGTCCCCCATTTAAGGTCCCGGGAGATTGTGGTTCCTAGGAACTTAAAGGAGTCCACTAGCGACACCACACTGTCAGCAATTGTTAGCGGAGGAAGACCAACAGCAAAGTCCACTACAATCTCAACGGTTTTGAGTGGGTTGAGCTCTAGATGGTTGCTGCACCACCAGGCCAAGACAAGACTTCTTGTCTGTAGGCCGATTCATCCCCTTCCTTGATAATGCCCATGACGGTAGTGTCATCAGCGAATTTGATTATCTTTACTGATTGTGCCTCTGAGGTGCAGTCGTTGGTGTACAGGGAAAAGATCAGGGGTGAGAGTACACAGTCCTGGGGGGCTCCTGTGCTGATGGATGGCACTTGGGAGGTGAATTTCCCCACTTTCACAACTTGTTTTCTATCAGTCAAAAAAGTCCACAATCCAAGAGAACGTAGCTTCAGGGACTCCTAGGACGAGTAGTTTGGGGTGGAGAATGTTGGGGATGATTGTGTTGAAAGCTGAGCTGAAGTCGACAAACAGGACCCTTGCATAGGTACCAGGCATATTTAGATGCTGCAGAATTTAGTGCAAGCCCAGGTTAACTGCGTCCTCAACGCATCGATTAGATCAGTAAGCGAACTGGAGGGGGTCTAGCTGGTGGCCAGTCACAGCTTTCAGGTGGTTCAGTACCAGGCCCTCAAATGTTTTCATGATCACAGACGTCAGAGCTATCGGCCGGTAGTCGTTCAGATTTGTAATACAGGTTGAGTATCCCTTATCCAAAATGCTCGGGACCAGGAGAATTTTGGATAACGGATTATTTTGTATTTCAGAATATTTTAATATTTAAATGATGTATCTTGAGGTATCTTGCATTCATGTTGTACATATACATCAAACACATGAAATACACACAAATATATTTTATTTGTGCATAAAACAAGGTTTCAAAATATGAAACAAAGTTTGTGTACAATCTCAGCCACTGAATTTAAATGCCAAGCAATCATTGTCTTGCACATATATAATGGCAGTTACATATCATTCCCTCAGTAGTGCTGTTACAGATGTCCCCAGTAAGTTTTTAGCAAAAAAAAAAATATTTTTTGTTCGCTTTCTGGAATGTATGGTTTTCGGAATAATTCGGATAACGGATATTCGGATACTCAACCTGTAGTGGATTTGTTGGGGACCGGAACAACAGTGGAGCTTTTGAGGCAGGAGGGAACCTTGCGTAGCTCCAGAGATTTGTTGAAGATACTGGTGAATATGTGGGCAAGTTGACCAGCGCATACGCTCAGGACAGATGGTGACACAACATCAGGACCTGGTGCTTTCCTTGGTTTGGCTCTCTTGAACATCTCCACCTCTACTTGTGTGACCTGGAGTGACTGGAGATGGCTGTCGACATTTGGGGCAGCACAGAGGGTATGGTTTGGTTCACACTGGACTACTTTTTCAAACCTGCAATAGAAGTTGTTCAGCTCATCAGCTAGGTCTTGGTACATGGCGGAGGGTTAAGGTGTTTTCTTGTAGCTGGTTATAGATTGCATTCTTTTCCACACAGATACAGGGTCATTAGTGGACAGGTCATTTGTCAGCTTGTCAGAGAACCGCTTTTTTGCTAGCCTGATATATTTTGTTAGGGATTTCCTGGCTTGGTTGTAATGTGCTCTGTCACCACTGCTGTAGGCCTCCTCTTTGTCTTGGCGGAGTTGTCTGAGCTGGGCGTTGAACCAAGGCTTGTTGTTGTTGAAGATGCGGTGGGTCTTGGTGGGTATCCTCACAAACATCCGGCAATAAAATTGAAGAGAAGATAATTTGGGTCAACTCCTTTTATCCAGCTAGTTCTGATATTAGCAACATATACCTAACTGGCCACTAGTAAGGTCATGAGGGTTACACAATGAGCAAAATTATGTTCATAAAAAAACTTTAAGGCTGGCACTCAAGACCGAGTGTTCGCTAAATATACCCTATCAAAGAACGTAGCGATAGGGTATATTTAGGGAACACTCAGTCTTGAGTGCCAGTCATAAAGTATTTCCATGAACACAATTTTGCTCATTGTGTGTGGGTATATACCTTACTAGTGGCCAGTTAGGTATCACCGTATGTTTTAAAAAGGAATAATTTGTACGGTGTAGCATGGTTATAGTTCAACAGTATTTTTGCAGGTCAATGTGGTCACAGATCTGTTCCCTTGTTAGTATATAATAGGTGATTCATCGCGCCCTATGGGCGCTCTTCACACCGTCGTAAGGGGCTGGGCCCCCTTAATTTGTGAACATTTGTATTGTGAGAAATATGGTTAGAATTGTATGAAAGATGCCTGTATTGCAACTTGAGTTATAGGTGAAATGTGTTAAATAGAGAGCATATGATTTTGAAGGGGGTGTGTATTGCTTTGTTTAATTAAAAAGCAGTTACAGAGTAAGATGTACATTGATAGTGTGAATGGTACAGTGACATTTGTGTGTGTGTGTGTGTGGGCAATAGTATAGTAGGGTGTTTTTGAGTCAGCGGCTCCCCACTGGCGGAGGTCACAACACAGGAAAACAGGAGACTGGGTAGTGATAGGGGTGTGTGGGTATAAGGGGGACTAAAGAGGAGGGTGGGAGACACAGTGCAGCTTCTGCCAGTGGTTGAGGGTCCAGCGTGGCAGTACAGGAGTACAGGACGGTGGCCCTGAGTCAGTGTCTCCTCCTACTGGGTGGGAGTTAGGGTGCATGAGAGCAGGAGGCTGGGCTATGAGGCATGATAGAGGTATGTGGGCAACACAGCGTCAGCGACTCCCCAGTGGTGGAAGTTATGGTTCAGGAGAGCAGGAAGCTGGGTAGTGATAGGGGTGTGTGGGCATACAGGGGACTAAAGAGGGGAGCAGGGGTGCCGTGAATTGTGGGAGGGGCGCGGGGGGTGCCGTGAATCTCGGGAGGGGGCAGAATTGCGGGAGGGGGGGGCGCAGGTGTCGGTGAATCTCGGGAGGGGGCGGGGGTCCGCAAAGCGCAGGAGTGGGGCGTGAATCGCGCAAGGGGGGTTGCAAATTGCGGGAGGGGGGGTCGCGGGGGGTGCCGTGAATTGCGGGAGGGGGGTCGCGGGGGTTGGGGGTGGGTGCCGCGAATCGCGGGAGGGGTGGTGCGGGGGGTTGCAGCGAATTGCAGGAGGGGGGGTCGCGGGGGCAGGGGGTTTGCAGCGAATCGCAGGAGGGAGGGCGCGGGGGGTTGCCACGAATTGCGGGAGGGGTGGGTCGCGGGGGTTGCCGCGAATCGTGGGAGGGGGGGTTGGCGGCGAATCGCGGGGGGGGGTCACAGGGTGGAGTGGTGTTGCGAATCACGGGAGGGGGTGGTCGCAGGGGGGGTGCCGTGAATCGCGGGAGGGGTCGCGGGGGGGGGGGATGCCGCGAATCGCCACAAGAAAAAATCAACAGAAAAAGGTCAACACATGTAAATGTTGACATAAGTGTGGCATTTCATTGGTGTCCATGTCGACACATGAGAATGAATATGAGAACATTCAAAAAATGAAAAATAAATCTCCAAATCTCATGTCAACCTTTTTCATTGTCGACCATAGCCATGGGGAGGGGGGGGGGGTTTGCCGCGAATCGCGGGAGGGGGGGTCGCAGGGGTGCCGTGAATTGCGGGGGGGGGGGGTTTTGTCGCAAATTGCGCGCGCGCGGGGGGGTGTTTGCCGTGAACCGCGGGAGGGGGCGCGGGGGGGGGGCTTGCCGCTAATCGCGGGAGGGGGGTCACAGGGGGGCGTGAATCGTGGGTGGGGCGGCGGGGGGCGCTCACCCGGTGCAGTGTCTTTGCTGGGCAACGTGGGGAGGCAGAGGATGTCTGGCACTGTGGGCTCACTGGGCTGGTTCTCTGTCATGTGAGTCAGTCACATACCTCCCAACATGACCCTCTCCAGGAGGGACACATTGCTCTGTTTCTGGACTTCCCTCATAATGTATGATTGCCATCACCTGTTTCACACATGGTATTAATTGATTAGAAAGGTGCTTCAACACAGGTGCTGGCAATCATTAATTAATGGAGAAGTCCAGAAACAGAGCAATGTGTCCCTCCTGTTATACACACACTCACACACTTTGAGTGACAGATGTAGCCAAATATATAAGAGATTTGTCACAGTATCACTGTTTTTATTCAATTATGTTGATTTAAACTTCTGTCATTATGTGGTTTTGTTTTGTATAGGTGGTTGCCATGATGCCTGCAACGCTTGCCGCGGCTTCCTGGCAACGACAGCACACGTGGTCTCTCCGCGTGCATCACGCCGCACCACCCGGCTCGTGACGTTATCTTTAGATGCCGAATGAGGGGGGGGGGGGGGGGGGGGAGCGGAGGATCAGGTAAGGTATTTAAATGTTCTTTGTCTGTATGTACTTTGTTCCTGCACCTTGATAAAAGTGCTGCTGAACACAGAAACGTTGGATCAACTATTTGTGTGGTCCAATTTGTTCCGAGTGCCGCCAACCCCATCTATACTACTAGCTCCGGTTTGCTATATAGGAGGGCACTGGGAATTGTATGTCTTATCTACCTAACTCATTTGGAACACATGCCTCCTCTACAGAACTTTATATATATATGTAGTACGGATGGTGTAATGGACCCTAAAATGAACCCTAGAATGTCTGTGTGTGCGTGTATATGTGGTAGGGAATATAGATTGTAAGCTCCACTGGGGCAGGGACTGATGTGAATGTTCAAATATTCTCTGTAAAGCGCTGCGGAATATGTATGCGCTATATAAGAAACTGTAAGCAAATAATAAATAAATAACTATATACTTCAAACTGGCTCTGAAAACTCACCTATTCATCAAAGTGTACCCTTCCGATGCACAAACTAGTCCTGAGGCTGGTTCTCCGACCCCCTGCCTGCTTACATCCTGCTATCAAGCCATCTCCCACTTGCTTGCACCTCATGTAATTTGTCTGTCTCCCCTTCCTACTAGATTGTAATCTTCTCAGAGCAGGGCCCTCTTCCCTCCTGTTGTCAAAGCCCTCTTCTCTTCACATTTAACTCAGAGCTCTCCCATACTCAAACACTCAGTAACCATCTTTGTCCGCATACTCATCTTCATCATTGGCTGGCTACAAGCCTCTAGTACAGGGGTGGCCAACCCGCGGCTCTCGAGCCGCATACGGCTCTCCCCCTGTTAAAGTGCGGCACCTTGAGTGGTGGGTTTTGCTGGGGCAGGACAAACCTTAGCGGGACAGCCCGCTGCGGCAGCTGAGGAAAATTTCCGGGCATACCACCCAAGGGGTGCAAATAGACCAAGCCCCTTTTTTTGGCGTGGACGCCTTCAGCGCACGCATGTTGTTTGCTCTTTAGCTTGGCTACAGATATTTTTCGGCTCTTTACCTCTGACCGGTTGGCCACCCCTGCTCTAGTAGTACGTTGATCAAGTCCTCACTACTTATATTTAAGCTGTAATGTGTATTGAACTGTGGCGCTCTTTACCTGAACTCTATTTTTGTTATTTATTCAATGTTATGCTAAGTTTTGTCTCCCTGTACTGTTCCTTTGTACGGCGCTGCGAAACACTTGTGGCACCTTATAAATAAAATCATAATAATAATAATAATCCACACTCAGGTAAAAATATAAGATTAAATATGCACTGACATGTACCAGCTCCTACGTAGTTTATCTTTTAAAGTGCCCATAGTTTATCTTTTAAAGAATCGTCCTTCCCAGGTCGCCGATCCGTGCTGCAGTTAAAAACAAGGCAAATGACCAACCAGTAGTGAAGCATTGTGTGCAAGAAAAACACAATCTGGCTAGTCTCAAATATATTCTAATCGAACATGTCCCTGATGATATACGCGGTGGTGATAGAAAAAAAACTGCTTTGCCTTGAAACTGCATGGATACACAAACTTCAGACTGTATCCCCCAAAGGATTGAATGAGCAGATAGCATTTAATATCTTTCTATAAGTACACCGCCATGCTATTTTTGTGGCCTGTGAGGGAATCCAGATGTGAGACAATGACGTCTCCATCATGTGACTGGCCCAACAGGAAATACATGGACATGAATGGCAGGCAGCATGGAGATGCCGGGAGAGAAGCTCTGGTGGTAGTTTATTTAGGTAAGTGACTTGTGTATGTTGTTCATACCTTGACAACAGAGTAAAATCCGAAACATTGGTGACTACCTTGTCTGCCTGATTTTTTAAAGTCCCCAGGAGTGTATATATATGAGAATGACTGGAGTGAGGTAGAGTCTAAGATAAGAAGAACCACCCAGTAATATTACAATAAAATAACATTCTTGAAAAGTCACAACCAATCATTCTTCATATATCCGATATCACATATATTCATGCAAGCCGTAGGATCCATTTTGTAGTAAATCCGTTTATTTAGAAAAGTACCCAATACGTTTCGTCTAACAACTTCATCAGGGGTACAGCAAAAAAAACAAAACAGATCTTTTAAACAAGATCGGAATATCAGAGAATGCTCTTTATCATATGGATAGTGACAAATTCATAAAATCAAGTTAGGTTTGTGGGTATGTAAACTACCTGGACCAGAAATATAGTGGTCACAAAAAGGATTCCCCTTCCTTAGAATGGGGCGCCAATCACAGTAAGAGAAACCACAGATAGAGATGTTGCCTTCTCCACTCCAAACTCAGTTTGTGCGAGTGCCATAAAGACTATGCAAGTCTCCGAAGGTGCCCGCACGGAAGCCCTGCACATGCGCATAAGGGGATATGCCCATGCGCAGTGCTTCAACATCGGTCCCCCATGCGAACACGTGGGGGACCTTTACTAATCAGGCCCTATATACTATGATCTGTATATAGATATAACTGAGCATACAGTATTTATGTATATTTCGTTATTCATGTGTGATTCAAAATGTAACATGCCATAATGTGGTTTCCTGTTGTCTCCCCTTCCACTTACATATTTGACTTGAACAACTGTATTATTTTCAATTTAAAAATGTCAAATAACAGTCATTTCTATTTTTGCTCTTTGTGAGAACATACAACTATTTGGTGATTGGATATTGTACTTTATTATTCTTGGAAGTTTTTTTCTTGAGAGGAAGGGAATATCCCAATCTCTCACAGCTTGAAAAAGCCTCCAGTCGTTTGGGAGACGAAACGCGTTGCCCCACTTTCGCCAGTGCTAACCTGCAGACTTGGCCCAGACTTCCGCCCTCACACTCAGAGACCTGCCGCATCCACATCCGGCTCTACCTCCGCCTCCATCACTGCTGTGGATCTGAGCAACGACAAACCACACGTGATGCCGTTTGCAGCGGGAAATATCCCAACAATCCACTGAGGTGCCGCTTCAACATCTTTCCAATCAGTGAGTGTTACCAATACCCGCATTCACGAGTGGCACACAGAGACTCCTGCATTGTGGGCACACCACTAACTTTGCCTCCCCTGCTTATACTAACACGGAGGCATCAGCAGTTCAATTCACATTTGCCAATACCTGCATGGTCAGCCTACTTGCTAACCCCGGTTCCTTGGCTTACTAACTATTTTGATGCCCAAGGCTATTAACTATTTGTTTCATCCAGCGGCCATCTTTGAGTGTATTATTGATACAGATCAATATATTTTTATGATATCTGCTGGGACACCAGAAGACATTTTGACAGGAATCGTGCCAAGTCTGCTTTTAAATATAGAATTTTTTTTTACTGTCTCATATAAGTGCAATATATACATGTTTGTGTGTTAATTATATTCCAATTTCTGTTTATTACCCACCTTATCCTTTATTATATTATTTGTGTCTAAATAAAACCTTTTTACCTAACTACCGCGTGTCCTCCATCATTGTGCATTGCGTGATCTAACTACTTCATATATATTTTACTCTCCCTATTGAAAAGGCAGGCTGTATTCCCCAAATCTAATATTTATTATTCTTGCCATGTTTCTTATCTTTGTTTATCTGTTTGCTGTTCAATAAACATAATACAAATAAAATATCCATCTACAAGATTAACTAAATATGTTTTTTTAAAACCTATTCAAGTAACAAGCGGTACAAACTGAAAAGGGGGCTATAATTATTTCACACAACAGGTTTTACTGTACTTGGAACATTTCTAGCACTAATTAAATATTTTCTTTCCTGCGTGTTAGGCTTTTCCCTTTGTCAGCTCTGCACAGTCATTATTGGAACACTTCCCTCCCCTTTCCCATGTCAGCAATCGATAATGCTGCCAGCAATGAAGTGTCGTGCCTGCCAACTCCTGCCAACGCCAAGTCAACAGTCATAATGACAGGTCAACAGTCTGATAGTGATACAGCTGTGTGAGCCAATGTACCTCTCTAGACAGGAGATGTGACGGAAGATTAGAGCACCTGGTGATACACGCATTCTTTGTGACTGGATGAAAATATGTGCAAGTTTCATGTTCTGTTTCTTGAGCTTTTCTTTTTGTGCACTGCAATGCACATACCTTCAGTTCTAACTGTCCTGATATTCGGGGGACCGTCCGGGGTTTTTGGGACTGTTCTGCATCTCAGCCACCAACAACAGTATCCCCTAAGCAGAGCAGAGGGGAATAAATGCTGTGCGCATTCCCTTAGTGTCTATTTACAGGAGACAGAGGGACTGGGGTTATGGCCAGGAGCTCAGAGAGCACTGGCCAGACACAAAGTGACAAAAAATGGGAGGTGTAGCTTTGGGGAGCGGCATTCCCGCTAAGCCATGCCACCTTTAGGATAGGCCACACTCCATTCCGGTGCCAGCAGAAGTCCTGACTCCCAGGACAGAAATGTTGGGAGGTATTATACAGTAGATATTATACGTTCATATAAAATAGAGGAATCTTGGCTTATAGATAAACTTTACCCACTGAGTGGATTAACCTCAGGGAGTGAGGTAAAGTGCAGGGCCCGAGGTGTGGCTGATAAGATGGAGTCCAGAAGAGATAAGTATAATTAAGGGTACTCTTTACCTAAAAGGGTGCCCACGATTTTGATCATAGGCATCGCAGGTAAAAAAATTGCGTCGGTCGCATCACATGCGACCAAAAAATCGCATGCGATGCGACCGACGCGATTATCGCGATTTTACATAGGGAACAATGTTAAATGGGTCAATTGACCCAACGTGGATAGTGGGGGTATGAAAAGGACGCGTACCGCCGCCCCTCGTGGGCTCGCTGCGCTCGCCACGCTTCGGGTTCACGTTGATCGTGGGGTGGCGTTAACAATTAGGGGGCCCAGGGTGGCTATTTGGGGTCTGTGGGCCATTTAACATTGTTCCCTATGTTAAATCGGGTCAATTGACCCATTTAACATTGTTCCCTATGTAAAATCACGGTAATCGCGTCGGTCGCATCGCATGCGATTTTTGGTCGCATGCGATGCGACCGACATGATTTCCATTTTAAAACGCATTTCTATGTAAAATCGCGGGCATCGGTCGCATCGCATGCCATTATAATGGCATGCGATGTACATGCGATGCCCGCGATGGGCGCCCCTCTAGGTAAAGAGTACCTAATTAAGATATATTTTATTGAAGATTAATGCAAAGTCTATGAATCAGTGAAAACTGAATAATTAATGAGAATGGAACGGAACTGGTGAAGTTCTTGGAATCATCTGTAACCGAACGATAATGGAGATCGGACTGGAACCGTATATGAGCTGGAGTTGGCTGGAACCAACTGAGGACTAGAATCGGCTGCGACCGAAGGAATGGAATATCAGATATGGAGAGAACATTGCAGGTAAGTATATGAGTGGTGAAGATTTGAGTCTGGAGATTATTCGATGATGATCTGATGATTGATGGACTGCTGGGAACATTTAGGAAACTTACTGGAGACTCAGGCGGTCAGCTGTTACCGATAGAGTATTGAGGCTACATCAATGGTAATATGATGCTGAGTTGATGGTGGGCTGGAACCCACAGGGAGTAGTTGAGAAGGTAGCAGGAGTCGCAGGAGATCGGTTGGAACTGATAGAGCATTGATGGAGAGATGATGGTGAGCTGGAACCCACCGGAAGTAGTTTAGAAGGAGTCACAGGAGATCGGCTGGAACCGATAGGCTATCGACGATGAATCTGGAATCAATGGTGCCTCAATGGTGAGTCGATGGTGACCAATGGTATCTGGACTTCCCAGGAATGAGGTACAACGTTTGGAAACATGTGCAGAAATTGGTAGTCGGTGTATCCGGCGGGGATCACCGTGGTGCCCGCGCTTGGAGATGATGTCATCCTTCTTCCAAATGCCGAATCGGATCCGGGATTTTTGGTGTAAAAGGGATATAAGTTAGGCAGAGAATCTAGACACTGTGGAGTACTGAGACTGGATGTCGTTGACAGTGAAGAGGTGTGCAGGACTGTGGCAGAATAGAGGAGGCTGGATGGCTGTGGGAAGCACTGGTCAGATGCTGAGATCAATGCTGTGAGAATACAGCGCAGGTGTTAATTGGAAACAGTCTGCAGAGCAAGCCCGGAGGAGCATTTAAAAGGTAGTAAAGTGCTTCTAAATGGTCTGGATCATGACACCTTAAATTGAAACCCTGAATAGGATTATGGATGCAATTCTAAAATACACTTTCATAAAATGTTTCTTGTTTAAGAAAGACTTTTTAACCTTACATCATTCTGCTTTAATCTCACTAGTTTGAACAAACTGCAAAAAAAAAAGGTGAAACAGGTTGTAATGGCAGGGCCTGCCAGGCAGGCATCAAACAAAGTTATTTTGGGTAAACTATGAAATGTAACATAACCTGACTAGGTGACTGTACGAGTCATCCCTTGTTTTCCCCATTCTTTCCCAGGTGAACAGTGCTCTGCAGTCAATCAAAGAACACAGCAAGTGTATACATGCAGATACCTAAGATTTTCTTTGAATTTACCTTCTCCAGCTGCACATATGTAAATTCAGGCCAGGCCTATTTCTTAAAGGAGAATCTAGGAGTTATGGAGCATCGTTGGAGTTCATGAACCCAGCTTCTTTGTGCATTACACAAGGTGACCCAGAAGCGTCCCTTATTTTCGGGCTTCTGAAATGTAATTTCATTTAAATGTAATAACATTTTTTCTACCTATAAGGCGTATTATCAGGTGCATAACTAGAACTTTGTGGGCCCTTTAGCAAAATCTTTAATAAAGGGCACCACCAGCCTTTGCCACTACAAAATTCTAAGCAGGACAGAGAGAAAGAGAGGAGCAAGTTAGAGAAAGAGAGCAAGAGAGTTTTCAAGGAAAAAAAGTGAATGAGGGAGAGAGAGAGAGAAACAGAGAAGCAAGAGAGAGAGGGAGAAGCATTTATGGACAGACTGACGGAAGGGGACATAAACGGACAGATGAATGGATGGGATCAGACTAAAAACAGAAAGACATAAATGGACAGATGGGAGGGGCATAGATGAACAGACAAAGCAACACAAGAAGGGGGTATAGACGGACAGGAGGGGCACAGATGGACAAACTGATGGATAGAGCACCATAAGAAGCTTTAGATGGATAGATGTAAAGGGGCATGGGAAGACATACAGAGCACCACATGGTGACATACGGTAGACGTATAGACGAACAAACAGGAGTGGGGATAGATGGATGGACGGGAGGGGGCACAGAGAGAGGGATGGACTAAAGGGGGCATAGAGAAGGGGAAAAATAGGAGTGCGCACAGAGAGAGGGATGGACGGAAGAGAACATAGATAGAGGGATGGATGGGAGGGGGCATAGAAAGAGGGACAGACGGGAGGGGGCATAGAAAGAAGGACAGATGGTAGGGGGCCTAGAGAGAGGGATGGATGGTAGGGGACATAGATAGACGGACAGACGGGAGGGAACATAGATAAAGGGATGGATGGTAGGGGACATAGAGAGAGAGAGGGGGAAGGGAAGGAGCATAGAAGGAGGGACGGACAGGATTTGGCACAAAGAGCGGGGTGGATGGGAGGGGGCATAGAGAGAGAGAAGGACAGATGGGAGAGGGCCTGGGAGAGAAGGAAGGATGGGTGGGAACATTGGGAGAAAGGGATGGATGGGAAGGGGCACAGAGAGGGGGACAGATGGGAGGGGGCAGCTGTTATGGGGCTTGGTGGCTTTGGAGGCCCTAGGCTTTTATTTTTTATCTTCCATTACTGCAGTTTACACAGCCCGTCCAACCTCAATGAACATGGCCTCTCACCGGAATCATTTATCAGACCCTCCTTCGGCAGTAGGGATTTAGCCTTGATGTGGCTTGAGCTGATATGGGGACAGATTGTAGTAGGCCAAATGCCGCGTTCACCACCAGCAGCACTCTTACAAGCTGGACCTGACATCCCCACTCCGCCCCAGGACTGTCTTTTGCCACAGCCTCCAGCCCCCTGAGAACCGACTATCACTGCAGTCTCAAGCCCCCTTGCTACAGGATCAGCTCCCACTGCAGCCTACAGTCCTCTTCACGACCAGTCTCCAGCCCCTGAAGGATTGGCTCCTGCAGCTGCCTTCAACCCCCAGAGGATCGTCTATGGCTGTTGCCTCCAGCCCCCTCCAGGATTGGCTCTCGCTGCAGCCTATAGCCCTGGAGGACCGGCTACAGCAGCCCCCTGATATGATAAATAAATTGAAAAAAATTAAAGAAAATGTAGAGGTGCAGGGGATTGCCATAGGGGCCCTCCGAGCTGCCGAGTCCCATAGCAGCTGAAACGAGATAATTTAAGTAAAGCAGCCAAATTATGGGGCTGATTCAGGTCTGATCGCTGCTGTGTGAATTCGCACAGCGGCCGATCATCAATACACTGTGTATACTTATGAGCCACAATGTGCGTGTGAAACACCTGGTAGCGAATAAATCCTACTTTTTTTCGTCACTAGCCGTTCACAAGGTGATTGACAGGAAGCCGGCATCTGGGGATGGCAACCAGCTGTTTAGTGGGAGTGCTAAGAAAAATGCAGGCGTGCCAGAAAAAATGGTAGTCGTACCTAGGAAAACATAGGCTTACTCAAGTGCTTTAGGGGAGGATGTGTGTTGTCAGTATGCCTGTATCCATCGCTGCCTCCACACTTTCTGCCTAATGCTGGTTACACTAAGCACAGGGCTGCAATCAGAAATTTTGGTGTCCAGGAATTAATACAGGCTGTGGAACTTCTACGACACCATCTCCATATTTTCTCTTGAGGGGCTGGAAAGTGGGTATTGGTGGCTGTGTGGGGTTGGAGGGGCAGGAGATGGAAGGCTCTGATTGACGTTTGCATGAGGGAGTGTAAAATTATTATTGTTATTGCCTGTGGTGTGCCGCAGCTCTGAACTAAGGGCCTGATTAAAATAGAGAATTGGGACTGCGCATACCTACTGAACAAAACACACATGTGCAAAGGGAAATATCCACAGAAAATGCTCATGGATCTAATTGTAATCTTATTACAGTTTTACTGACAGGAAGTCAATGTTACGGGGTGGAAACCTGCCATTTCTGGTTATGTCAGAAAAAACAAAGGTGTGCTTTTTTGAGGAGGGTAAAAAAAAATGTATAACAGCTCATCTGCTGTACTGAGGTATGAATACACTGTATACGGCTAGGTGAAACAAAAAGTTTTTTTAATGTAAAAACACAATAATAAAATTGTATGCATTGATATAAATAAAGATAATAAAATGAGCCTTATATTTTCTATTGTGTCTTAATGGTTGTATATTGCACCACCACACGAACAATCAAGGATATACTCTGGATGTGTGTCCCATAAAAGTCCCGGTCATATGTCCAGCTGGTGGGGATAAATCCAGGCAGACTTTTATATCCCGCATTGGTAAACTATTTAATGTTTAGCAAGGGGTCCACAGACCAAATTGTAGTGGGGGCCACTCCCTCACTGAGTTGAATAACGGTACCTGGAGACGTTCCTTGTGCTATGCCGGTCCGGAAAGTAAGTGAATGTATTTTAATCTTGGAGTGCTCTAGAAATCCCAATTAGATATAAGCTTAAAATAAAATAGCAGGCTCAACATGTTTCAGCGAGGAAGCACCCACGTCTTCACCTGGAGCATAAAGTATTTCCTTTTGTATTTTTGAGGAGGGTCTATGACATCAGCGATGGGCACTTCCAGCCTGTCTCACACCTACGATAACCTTCCTTGCCTGCAGTGGTGTAACTATGGAGGGTGCAGGGGGTGAAGCTGCTATGGGACCCAGATGTTTTAGGGGCCCCAAAGCCCAGTAAGCACCCCATTGCACCATGCTTCCATATTTAAGCCAGTCCTTATACGGGTTAAGGAGAGGGAAGGGGGGGGGGGGGGTATCACCAGGACCCAGTCCATACCCACTGTGCCCAGAACCTGGTGGAGATGTTGGTGAAGTCATCATCTCACTAGACCAGGAAGCTCTGCAGCTGCAGGTGCACGGAAGCAGCAAAAAGATTCCTACTTTAAGTGTTCACTTGCAGCACCCACTCCTCAGCTCACCCGGCTCCTCCTGCATGTGCCCCTGGCACTGCCATGCAACACTAGGATCCAGCACCTGCTTGTCCCTGTCCCACCCACAGAAGAGGTGCTGAAAGATCGGGCGCGGAGCTGGCAGTGAGCCCATAAATATGTTTCCCTGTTATAGCACGCAAGCCACCTCTCTCGGCAATGTCTTGTCCCTGCCCCCTCTGTACTGTCACTCTTGCCTCCTTCCTGACCCCACTGATGTCCCCTCGTCCTGGTCTTGTCACATCTCTGCTGTCCTTGTTGTCATGTCTCTGTCCTCTTCTGGCACCTCTGTCCTGTCCTCACTGTCATGTCCCTGCCCCCTCTATCCTGTTGCTTCAATTCCTCTCTCCTATCTCTAGCCGCTCTGTCCCCATCACATCACTCCTCTCTCCTGTCCCCTCTGTCCTTTCTCTGCTCCATCTTCCCGGTCTATACACCTCTGTTCAATTTCTAGCCCTGTCTGTGTTATGGGATACTTACGATAACCCGACAGTAGGGATGCCGGCAGTCCCAGCATCCCAATTGTGAGAATCCTGACAAGGCTCCATAAGTGGCCTAACCTTATGCCCCTTATCCTAAATCCCCCCCCCCAAAAAAAAACCACACACATGCTGACCCTTTCCCTCCCCACTAGTGCCTTAACCTACCCCCTCAGCCCCCACCCTAATCCTATCCCCATCTTCTAAGTGCCAAACCACCCCTTCTTGCAGCCTATCCCTAAACCCCCCTGCAGCCTAACCCCATCCTGTCTCCACAATTTTGTCCCTGTCCCCACTGTAATGCCAAAACCACCCCTTTCTCATGTTCGCTGTCTCCCTGTCCTGTCACCTCTGTCTTTGCTGTCTCCCTGTCAGCTGATCCTTTCACATCTGTCCTGCTACCTCTGTCCTGACAATATCACCTTTCCTGTCCTGTTCCCACTGTCATGTCCCTGTCCTGTCACCTCTGTTCTGTCCTTGTCATCTATAGTATCTCTCTTGCCTCCTGTCATCTCTGTGGCCATTTTTGTCACCTCTATTTTGGCCCTTTCCTTGTCACCTCAATCCAGGTCCTACTACATCTGTACTTTATGGGTTCCAATGTGTGTGTGTGTGTGTGCTTTTTATTAACACTCTGTGCTAATGTGGGGGGCATTCAAGATTTTTCAATGGGGCCCGCTAATTTATATGGTACTTCTTTCCTAGAACGGCGCCCACTAAGCAATTTGCTAAGTGGGCTATACTGCATAGGGAAATCGCATCGCATCGCATGTGCCATTTTAGTGCCATGCGATGTGCGATGCGATGCGATTTTTGCATGTAATTTATTCACTGCTATGTGTGCCCCAGGGCATCGCATCGCACCTCCCACAAAATCGCATGCGATTGCAAGCGATTTTATAGGGTGTGTGATGCCATCACATTAGGTATACAATAATATGTTTGTATGTCCTTAAAAATAGGTTTTCCGCACCCCCCCCACTATCAACGGCACCCCGAAGCGTGACGAACGCAGCGTCTACATCGGTGTGGAGTTGATTTTATATAGTGTGCGAGGGGACGCGGAATACATGTAAAGTAATCCGCGTCCCCTCATGGGGCTCGCTGCGTTCGCCATGCTTCGGGCTCGGTGGCTCGCCACGCTATATAAAATCAACTCCACGTCGACATGGATAGTGGGGGTATGAAAAAGTCGTAGGACGCATTCTGACGATCCTCGCGGGGCTCACTGCGCTCGCCACGCTTCGGGCTGGCGTGGATAGTGGGGGGGGGGGGGGGGTGCGTAAAACCTGATTTTATGACATACAATCATATCATTGTATAGCTAATGTAATGGCATCGCACACCCTATAAAATCGCATTGCATCGCATGCTGCTATAATGGCCCATGCAATGCGATTTCCCTACAGTGCCATACGTAGAAATCTGGGCACCGTTCTAGGAAACAAGTACCATTTATAGTTACACCCCTGCTCGCCTGTATATGTTTAGACAAGGGAGGGGGGTCATTAACTATGTACGGGAGTGTGTACACCCTGGATGATATAGTAAAAGCTACTGCTCAAAAGGGCCCTTTTAAGCATTATCTTGTACTATCTCATCTAGTGTGTGTATGGCCTTATCGGTCCAGGCTTTAGGTATATCCATGGCTCAACACAGACAGGTAAGCAATACCTCACAATATTTTGGTCCAGGCAGTCAGGAGTCGGAGTCCAGTTTTTGTCACTGTGGGGGCATGGCCAAGGCTGTGTGAGCTGTCAGAGCAACGAGTAACAGGGGAACTCCCAACTGCCTCCCTCACCCCAGGACAATGCCTGCTGCGTGTGGGATGCGGGGCAGACCCCCAAAAAATACAATGGTCCCCCGAAAATCGGAACAGTTGGGAGGTATGGTTAAGTTCAGATACTAATTAAATCACATATGGCCATGCATGGATATACTTAAAACCTGGGCCACTAGGGTGCCTTGAGGACTGTTCAGGAACTTCTGCTTTAAGAGATGAACACAACTCTTTATGCAGGTGGAAATTCTCTACAATATTCACAGCAATCTTTTAAAACGTAAAATACCACATAACATAATACTGTGTCAACACTTATTTATTCCAGGTAAAACAGTATTTCACTCACAATAAAACCACTAAACTTAAGGCATATCTAACAAAAACTGTTGGCTGAATCCATCTCCTGCTATCCAGGGTGATTTCCTCCAAGAAGACTTTATCAAGAGGCCAAACAGATGCTCTGGGGGTTGGACATCAGGATTTTGCCCTTTGGTAAATTGTCAGAGGGGGACCCGCGGCAGCATCTGTGATTGGAGCGGGGGGTGGCGTGAAGGAAGCTGAGCATGAGCGGTGGCCAGCGGGGGACTGTGGCTGCGTTTATGATGAGAGCATGGGGCGGCGTGAAGGATGCTGAGTGTGTACGGCGGCCAGCGGGGACCCTCAGTCTGCCACAGTATATTTACAGAATCCAGCGGCTCCGGCGGCGGGTGTTGTGAGGCATTTTTCCCGGCCCCCCACCTCTCTTCAGAGCGGCGGGGCCCGGGACAAGTGTCCTCATAGCACCACCCAAATGGCGGCCCTGGAGAGAGTGGTACTGGATCGGCCATGATTGCTGCAATGAAGTGAGCAGGCCCGCCCTGCCTCTCTCCCTCTCTCTCTAATGACCTCATCTTTGTGGGCCTAAAAAAGGCCATTTCTAATGACATTCTCATAGAAATGCAGGGTCATCCCAGGTTCAGTATGAAAGGTGCTGACCTGGGATGTCCCTGCTTCAAAAGCATGTGTAAACAGGTCCCAACCTGGGAATGTCCTTGCGTTTCCCCAGAATTAGATTCCCAGGTTGGACCCTGCATTTCTGGTGTGAATGGGGTATCAGTTACAAAGCAATGTAACAGTTCAAATGCAGAATAACTGTCAGTCATATGCTAAATTACACTGGAAATTCTTAGAAAATGTGGGGTATGTTTTACTTTTACACTGAATATATGTTTGGTGAGCATAAAATAGATGAAAAATATATTGGTTGGGGGTTGGTGATGTAGCGCCGTTCATCATGGGAGGGGCTGTCGGTGGATTCGCCACGCGCCAGCCCCCGCCAGCCTTCACAAGGGGACGTGCGCGCATGAGATGCATGTGTATCCCCTTACAACGGAGCTCCCACTGGTCCCCGCCGTGTTCCCCCACCTCCCTGCTCACCCTTAACCATGCCCGTCTCCCTGAAGCGGAGATGGGCAGGGTTCCCGTCCCCCGCAGACGGGAAACTGGGACGTGCGTGCGTGTGGGACGCTCGCGCGTCCCAGTCAGATGTAGCATCCGCTCGCCAGCGGGGAGGTGGTCTGGCGAGCCCCGGCACTGGATGAGCAGCACTACATCTGTAAGGAAAGGACTGGAAACAAAAAAAAAGTAGGGAATATAATTACAATAATTAGATTTAGCAGAATATGCCACTGGCTACAAACTAATACAAACTGCTAAATGTCACTTTTAAAAAAAATTTTTTTTTTTTTAAAGAGAAACAAGAATAACTGGTTTCACATAGTTCTGTGTCATTTTATCTGTATTGTAAGCAGTAACAAACCACAGTGTATGTCTATCTATAAGCTTAGTACATGAGCCTTGTGCAGCTATTATACATTGAGTTTCAGATTCTGTGCCGTGGGTTAAATATAAATTCTGCACACGAGTTCACTAGAAAATGGAATCATATATAATGTATTTTACGTTGGGCACATGATTTATGTCACATGCATTACACGCTATTAAATCATTTTTAGCTGTAAATATAGAAAAGTAGTAGTAACCTGTTGTAAATGCTGCACAGGACAATGTATTACACCCCAGTATATTAATTATTCTCTATGAAAATCTGGGGAAGTAGTAACTTAACTGTCCGATCCTGAGGCACTCTGTCATTTTGTTCCAGACATGAAAATTAGATAAATGTATATCAAACCAGTCAGGCACCCCCACATTCTGGAGGCGATAGGCAGCTGCCTGATGGTAAAAAACCAGCCCTGGGTATTGCAGGGGTATCTGGCCCTGGGTTGACCATTTCTAGGTCGTCAATCACTAGGTTGACAACCATTGGTCGACAGTGAGTAGGTCGACACCTATGAATGGTTGACTAGGTCATAAGGTCGACACAAGCCTTAGGTCGACAATGGGAAAGGTTAACAGTCCCCGCTGCTGCAGCTGCCCAGAAGTCTTTACATGAAATAGGTTGCATGTGATTTATCGCATGTAAAGATTAAGTGCCAAATTGTAATGCCCCTTTCAGACCGCACTTTTGAACCGGTATTTTGCAGTTTTTTAACCGTTTCAAAACGGTTATATGTGTGGTCTGAAAGGTGCAGAACAGAGTTACCGTTTTAAAAAAGCCGTTTATGCTAAACGGTTAAAATGGAGGGTCCTACCCATTTCAGACCCGGTATTTTGGCACCAAAATCGGGTCTGAAACGGTATTTAGGACCCAGCCAATGAGCGGACCCAGCACAGTGAATATTTAATGAGCGCTCATTAAATATGCAGAGGCATTTCAAACCCGTACACCCTCTGGATCCCCCCCCCCCGTAGGGCTAACCCCCCCCCAATGTGTTTAAGAAACCCCCCCGTGCGGCCAGTACCTCCTGCGTTGCGGATCCCGGCTTCTGCTGCTTATAAAAAAAAAAGTGACTTTCGGAAAATGGCTGCCCCATAGGAAAACCTGTTTAAAAAAAAGGTGTGTGTGTGTTAGCCCTACCATGGGGGGGGGGGGGGGGGGGCACTTAAACGGTAGCGGTGTGATAGGGCTTTTACCTGACAGGCCTGTTTTTGGAAACGTTTTCAAATACAGGGTCAAAGCCAGTTATGCGGTCTGAAAGCAGCATTGGTGAGCCCTCCCGGGAGCTGCTGAGGCGCGGGGGGGGGGGGGGGGGATTGGGCTCTCATGGGGAATTTGGTCCGACTTGTCATTAGGACATGTCGGACTAGTGTATGGGGGCCTTTAGACATGTGGGGGGGGGGGGTTAATTTACTAAGAATGGAATTCTATTGAAGATGGAATGTTGCCCATAGCAACCACACATATTCTATTTGATATTTACCTTCTATAACAGTGGTTCCCACACCGGGGGTACTTGTACCCCTGGGGGGGAACTGCAGACCAGTTGGAATCATATATAATGTATTGGGGTTGGGGTTACTTCAAAATAATTTTGGTAATGTCGAAAGAATCTCCCATTGCCATGTAGATGAACCACAGCAGCATCATTGTCTCCTCGTGCTTTCGCCTGACCAGCAATCTACTGGGAGCTACCCACGCTGCCCTCAGAATTCACTGTTCATCTGGGGGAGGAAGCAGCAGCATTAATCCTACATGCGTAAGTGAGAACTCCCAGAGACAGTCCACAGCCAGCGGCCAGACACAGAGGGAGCTGATTCCTGGCTGCTCACTACTTCTCCGCTACTAATATAAGGACATGCATTGGATACGCATACGGCTCTCTACCATTCAACTCATGAGTACTGTGGATATTTCATATTGAGCGGGGTACTTATAACTGTAAAACCTTACCAAGGGGTTCTGAAGAGAAAAAAGGTTGGGAATCACTGTTCTATAAGATAATATAATAATCTCATTGATTGTTATGGGTAACATCCCATCTTCAACAGAACTCCCATCTTAGTAAATTTACCCCGTTAAGTTTAAAAAAAGTGCTGGCAAACCTAAGAAGACATAACAGGAAGACATTTGGAGATATGAGCGAGGGAAGAGAAGGAGAGGAAACTTAGATTTGAATATCATCAGCACAGAGATGATAATGAAAGTCAAAAGAGCTAATACCGTACAGTGCGGCTATTGTCATGCTGATTCGGCTACTAAAAGAGATTCACCAGCAGATGAATTCCCTCATAGACTGTTTCACTGGGACCGGAACTGATGTGAATGGCTAAATATTTTGTATAAAGCGCTGCAGAAATTGAATACATATGCACTATATAAATAACAAATAATAAATAATGTAACAGATTATTGATGAGTTTACAATGGCGTAACTATAGAGGGTGCAGGGGGTGCACTTTCTATGGATCCCGGTGGGTGGGGGGGCCAGTGGGCCCAGAAAGCTACCCCCTGCACCATCCAGATGTTTTTTTCTTTCTTATTATAATTATTTTGTGGCGGGAGAGTAGTGACAGATCACCGATATTATCTACCGCTGCCCGGAGGCCGGTAAGGGGGTTTGGGTCATCGCAGATGCCGTGCAGCAGATGAGGTTGTGCTCCATCCAGGTATGCGCTGACAGCGGCCTGTGCGAGGGGGCAGGTCCGGCTGATGCTCATGCCAGGCAGTGGCCTGTGCGGGGGGGGGGGGGGGGGGGGGGAGCGGGTCTGGGCGATGCTGATGCTGGGTTGCAGGCAGTGGCCTGCTGGGGTTAAGAATGACCGCGGCATTGATGTCGGGCACCGTCTGGTGGGGGACGTGTGACCGCTGCTGCTGCTGTGATGGAGTGGGGTGTCCGGCTGGCCAGCAGAGGCAGGATATTATTCTACAGTCACCGGGCCAGTTGAGATGACCATGGCCTAGCCTGGACAAGCAGTCACCGCAAATGGCAGAGAGAGCCTTACAGCCATGAGTTTTTAGAGGAAAAGCTGCAAGCAGTCTGAGGTGAATACATGTTTGTGTTCATGGCTATGTAATTACCCTACTTGTACTGTATGTATCATTTCAAATAATGTATCATATGTATATATGTAATTGGTGACTATAGCTGTTGGTTACTAGAGCGTAACTGGCACCAGGCATCTCACTATCCCCTCCCTACCCCCTAGTGTTTCCCTCCCCACCATCTAGCATCTCTCTATCCCTTCCTACCGCCCTGCATATCTATCCCCTCCCTACTGCCCTGTATCTATCTATCCCCTCCCTACCACCCTGTGTCTCTCTATCCCTTCCCTACTACCCTGTATCTCACTGTCACCTCCCTACCCCCTTGCGTCTCAGAGTCACCTCCCTACTGCACTGCATCTCACTGTCACCTCCCTACTGCCCTGCGTCTCACTGTCACCTCCCTACTGCCCTGCATCTCACTGTCACCTCCCTAATGCCCTGCATCTCACTGTCACCTCCCTACTGCCCTGCATCTCACTGTCACCTCCCTACTGCACTGCATCTCACTGTCACCTCCCTACTGCCCTGCATCTCACTGTCACCTCCCTACTGCACTGCATCTCACTGTCACCTCCCTACTGCACTGCATCACACTGTCACCTCCCTACTGCCCTGCATCTCACTGTCACCTCCCTACTGCACTGCATCTCACTGTCACCTTGCTATTCTTCTGCATCTCTCTGTCCCCTCCAGCAGATGAATACTTGTACTGCACCACAGTGTAGTGGTAAAGGGGTGAGCCTGCAGTGCGGAGAATTTTTTTTTTTTGTGGAGGCCTATGTGTTTTGTTTTTTAATGGGGGGGGGGGCTTTAAAGAATTTGCTATGGGCACACAAAGCTCTAGTTACGCCCCTGTCAGTTTATAATGTATTATTACGTGTGCTGTGCTATACTTGGCCTACTATAAGAAAATTATATCATTTAAATATCTTGCTTTTTTTGATCCCCAGACAGTAAACCACATTTGACCTGAGCAGAGAGGTCTCTTTACCCATGACACTGATGACTGCAATGATAAGGCAATGAAAGCTGAGTGCAATGTATACTCATCCTACAGAACAGAGGTTTAAAAGGGTTACATTTAAAATGTGATTGCTTGGGGCCAAATCCAGGAAAAAGAGTGAATGGGGAATTAATTCAGAGCCCAGTTAGTGTAATTCTGCACAGAATTCATGTTTTGTTAATTTTTGGGGTAACTTTAAAACACTCGCTTCAAGTAAGAATGCTTTCCAAAAGAAATGTTCATAGTTTAGTTTTTATCAATTAACAAAATTCAAAGTGAATGAACAGAAGAGAAATCTAAATCAATTCAATGATTGGTGTGACCACCCTTTCAAAAGAACATTGATTCTTCTAGGTACACGTGCACACAGTTATTGAAGCAACTCGGCAGGGAGGTTACTCTAAACAACAATCAGTAAAAGGCCCCCTATTGCTAAATACAGTGTAATCACAAGGGGGTGTGGGGCGCACCTGGATTTCACCTGCCGAGGGCTCCTGCTCAGTGCCAGGGGCCAGGTGCTGCACTGTAAAGCTAGGTACACACTACACGGTCCCAATGGGTTGGGATGGCAAAATATTTCTATTGTCCAATGTGTACACACTATGCCACTGACTGGGTGTACTCCTGGGACCCCTGCCAAGTCCTGTCTCCGGCAATGATGTCGGACTGGGTACACATTGCATAGAGTGTAGCCAGCATAACATTACATGCAGCACCCAGCTTCAGTCACAGTGTATAACTCATTAGGGCAGCACAGCAGTGTCTGGGGTTAGCCCACCACCTCCCAGACCCCCTGAAGCGCCGAAAATGGGGGTCGCACACTGAGACCATGCCTTCTGCCCAGGACCTGAGTAAAGGTTCTAGGTGCCCTAGGCTAATACACATGTAGCTCCCCTGTAATGCTGCTAAACACACATGTGTATGAGTGCTCAGGGAATAGCCAGTCATACTGCCCCAGTGCATATAATGAAGGTTATACAACTGGCATGTATGATCTAACGCTTGTGGCGGAGGAAGGATTAAGGGTGACCAGCTGGCACTGTAGCACAATGTACATAAAGTAATGGTTCTGTCAGTAAATTACATTGGCACAGCCATCTGGCAGTCACTTTAAGAACTTAAGGCCCCCATACACTATACGATTTGGGCACGATTTCACCCGATTCGGATGAATCGGGCCATGAAATCGGCCCAAATCGCATGGTTTGACAGCCCCCCCGATCCGATGCGCGGTCCCGTGCGCATCGGATCGGAGTCGGGCAGTCGGACCGGCTGCACATAAGATTTCCTAAATCTTATGTGCAGCCTTCGGGCGGGGGACGCCAGAGCCAGGCAGGGGGAGAGCGGGCAGCGTCAGCGGTGACAGACGCTGGGGAGGGCGATGCTGGAGAGCTGGGCTGGGGACACAGGCAGCAGCGGGCGGGGGTGGACGCCGGTGAACAGAGCTGGCCGGGCGCAGCATGACCGGGGACGGGGAGAACGCTGCAAGAAAAAAAAAAAAACCCATTACAAATGAATTGGAAGCCAGTGATTGGCTGAGAGAGCTCTCTCAGCCAATCAGCAATTGGCTGAGAGAGCTCTCAGCCAATCACTGGCTTCCAATTCATTTGTAATGTTTTTTTTCTTTTCTTGCAGCGTTCTCCCCGTCCCCGGTCATGCTGCACCCGGCCAGCTCCGTTCACCTGCGTCCACCCCCGCCCGCTGCTGCCTGTGTCCCCAGCCCGGCTCTCCAGCGCCCCCACCGCCCGCTGCCAATTTGACAGCTACAATGCCCGGCTCCCCCCCTGTTGCTCCCCAGTGTCCCTCACCCCGCTCTCCCCCTGCAGCTCCCCGGGAGTTTTATATGATAAATCGCATGGCGATTTATCATATGCACAACTTGGCACATCAAGTGCCTTATCATGATGGAAACCTCCCGGGGAGCTGCCGGGGAAATCGGGTCCGACTTGTCCCTAGGACAAGTCGGGCTAATGTATGGGGGGGCCTTACCCCCTATAGTACATCAAGACGGGTGATAGCTAACAAGCATGGAATAAATTAGGCCTTACTTTTATTCCTTGGCTGTCACCTGCCATATGTCCCCCCCACAACCACCACCACCAGTCCTGGTATCCTAGGCTGCAGCCTAATCATCCTATTGGTTCATCAGGCAGTGGGACATCCTCTGCCAGTTAATGCAAACCAGGCATCAGAAGGGATAGAGACGTCTCTGGCTTTCTAGCTTAACAACAGCTGAGGCTTTTGATAATGATTTATTGTTAATGAATTGACAACACAGAAAATGACACAGATAATGTAACGTTTAAAAATTATTTATAACCTTTAAATACTGCTAATTTTATGCAACTAATACGCTATGCTAGCAAATGTGTAGGCCATTTACCCTGATTTCACACAGTTTAGTACATTGAACTCATACAATATTTTTCTTCTTGGCTTATGCTTGCTAAAACAATGTGGGCATAAAATGATCATTTATAATTTAGTTACAGCTTCAGTAGGAGCGAATATCAAATGTGTGACCCAATTAAAACATGAGAGAATTACATGTGGGTTAGGCAATGGCATTATCACTCTGTCTCAGGCTGCATATGGCATTTTTACAAACGCCTGCCACTCACTCTTCATTTCACCTGAATTGTTGGTGATGGTGCAACTATGACTAATACATTGGTTATGAACCAAAATTCAATAACAACAAACTTAATTACATGTTTAAACTTACAGCTGGATCAATATGTAAATACTGACCTTCAATTTTTTTTTTCATTAAGGGTTTATAAATCCTGCAAAATGTCATTTACACTCTTAAGTACAAACATGTCATATCAAACTTATTTAAAGCTTACAAAATAATGCATCACATTATTCACAACGTCCGCAGCTTGTAAATTTTAAAATGCCAATCCGGGTGACATGTTAGAAGAGTGCCAAGGACTGTTTACTCTGGCTTACCACTCCGATCTGCAATTGCTGCCTTGACCTATCTGCTCATTTGATGGGCGTTGTAGTTTTTGGGCTTGCTTCTTAGTTGTGTTTCTTATTTCAAAGCAATATTCTTTATATTCACCTACATTATATAGGCAAATCGCTAACATCCCAAAGCTTATGATATGCATCTGCTTATGGCTGTTCTCTATTTGCATCTGCTTATGGTTGTTCTCTATTAACTATTATTGTAGTCCTTCATTCCAACATAAAAGGACATATCTCAATACAAATCATCAAGTAATATAAAAAATATCCCCTTTAAACATAGGGCCTTATTCAGGTTGGCTCACTAAGCAGTTTATTATCGCTGCCTGGCGAGAATGTAAATGCCATCCGCCGCCCGTCCAAATGCCTGCCCCCCCCCCTGTGCGAATCCCCGCAATTTGCATGCGAAGGCATGTGCACGCTTACACATCCCTTCGCATGCGGCATCACGAAAGAAAAATCATTCGATGGTCTCCAACCATCGAATGATTTTTCGCCCACTCGCAGGTAAAAGTAATACTGAACGGACTTTTTCTGGGCCAGAGATGGACAATAAGGGGATGGGCACTAGCGTCATGTGAAGTCAGCCGCCTGCCCCGAGCATGCATCGGTCCGCCAGGGGAAAGCCCAGCATTCATGGGGTCGCCCATAAAATGCTGGGTGTGCGAACGCCCGGCAAGTGTAATACTCGGCGAAGGCGCATGCGTAGAACCGTAACATCGGTCACTGCCTGAATTCCTGCCATACCAAGTCAACCAGATCAGGCCCATAATACCTAGACTAGGCTTCTTTTTAGGTTAACTCCTAAGGCCCATACACACTATAAAATTATCTTTCCAATCTGGCTGGTTGGAATTCAAATCTGGACTTTTTTGGATCAATTGACAATTATCCATTTTCTCCTAAGCATGGAAAACAAACACAAATTGTCATTCAGACAAATTTGTTAAATCTATTTCTTTCCAGCTTTTCGGAGAAAAGGGTTGATTCATGTAATTTGTACCCCAAAATTTCCAGATTTTCATTCCAACCAGCCAGATAGAAAATATAATATTATAGTGTGTATGGGCCTTTAGGGGTAAGTTTAGAAGTATGAGTTTTTAGAAGTGAGACATGTTGCCCATAGGAACCAATCAAATTCTATGTTTTATCCTCTAGCAGGTGCTAAATAAATGATAAGTAGAATCTGATTGTTGTTATGGGCAACATCTCTCACATCTTAAAGTCAACGCTTTAGTAAATAGCCCCCTTAAAGTAAGTTCTATAAAAACCTGCTGCTGATCCTGTCTCCTTTATCATGCTCTTAGCGACTGATCTGAATGACTAGGTATCATCAGTAAAATCCTGCATAATATGTGTGCGTAATATATTTTTGAAGCGGGCTCCGCTCTGCAGAAAGTACCGGGAGAGTGTTCCATATGGTCTCTCCCTGGAAATGACCACCACACATTTTGATCAGCAGGGGTCTATGAAATCCAGTGCACAAAGTAGTACCCATCCACCCACACCAAAAGCATATGTGAATAGTGCGTGTGAGCTAGCTGGAAGTCCCATTTTTGTCACTTTGGCGGGTGTGCCCAGCACTCATGTAGATGCTGGCTGTCCATAGAGACTCTCCCTGCACCGCCCACACCTCCTCAGCTACAAGAGCAGATCCCAGCATTTTGGTGTCAGCCTCTTGTGCAGTGCCACTCGGTGCGGTCTGCACCTCCATCTCTTGATGCAATGGCTTTGAAGGAGGCCCTAGTCCCTGTGTTTTTTTTTTTTTTTATACGTTTGAGCGGTACATCATCGGGAGTTATCATTTTCATTGTGAAGCATTGGTAAAACATTATTCAATTATATATATAGGCAAAACCATTAAAATGTGCCAAGTATTATAACTTGTTATGTGAAGTAAAAGTATTTAGACTTTATATGAAGTCATAGATTTTATGAGTTTACCCTACAATTAAAAAGTTCCTGGAACAAGTATCTAGAATGGAAAAGGCGGGCCCAATCAGAGGATCTTACAGCCTGGGGAGGCTAGAGCATTAACCTGAACAAACAAGTGAAGGGGTTATTAGAATATTAAGGCAATGTCTAAAACATACTCTATAAATCAAACATTTAACATCCTCCTTTATCATATCATTTAAAGAAAATGCAGCATGGAGACTGGTGAGCGATGAATGACCAGATATTTTATTAGTACAATTTTTTTCTCTGTTTCTACCACAAGATAAAAAAGACCAACAAAATTGTTAAATGTTTGTGTAAATCTGACTGCATACATTTCATAGAGCATGTCTTATCAAGAACAGAGGGGACCAACAGTCTCAGAATCTATTATTGGGATCATGAGATTGTCAGGTATTCAAAACATTCTTTTGGAAATTGCCTAACTTTAGATTTGGGTGTAATGGTGATCGGAAGATGGCCATACTGTACATCAGAACAATATAAGGCCTGACCACACAATAAAGAGGGGTCATGCGTGAGGTAAATCTTTACAATGTAGCGCTCCCGCAGGTCAAGAGGTCGCTCCACTGATCATACTTGCTGCACATATTATCAGTCAGCTTTGCTTGCGGTCGTTTGCAGATCGTATGTGTTTTTTAAGCACATACGATCGATCTTTTGATCGCTCTTACGACCTGCATACGATTAGGTTGTGTGCAGGTCTTTCTAGTGTACGGCCGGCTGGAGACTTAGGGTCGTAAAACTTGTGTGCCATAGAGAAATAAACAGAGACCTAGGGGCAATGTAAGTGGATACACAACTTTTTGAAGGCAGTTTTATTTCCAATGGCCCTTTTTCTTATTGTGATCACGGTGCCCTAGAGCTTCAAATTGGTTCCAGGGCACCACTAGGCCAAATGATTATTATTGAGAAATTCAGAAAAAAAGAATTAAGTACGTTTTGTTTATATGTCTCCTTAATAACAGGACATCTCCTGGAAAAAGAATCCGAGAGACAAATGTTTTTATTTATTTTATTTATTTGAAACTTAACTTTTAATATGTAGGATTAAATAAAATCCTGGTTACACATATAAGAGGTAATTAAGGACATAGAAGTCCCCTATGACAGGCAAGAGTCTAAATATTGCACTGATTCTACATTCTACGTGCTGTGTTTGAGCCAGTAGGTGAAAGTACATGCCAGTGCTGTATATTCATACCACAGTTCATTGGAATTATTACTTTCCCCCTCAATTGTAGCATAATATGGGACTGTGCATATAACAAATGTAGTATAGTTTGAATGATTAACACACAGATCATGTAGTTGATGAAGTGTATGGCAGCCCTCACCAACGGCTATTACTGCTAAAACCATATGCATCGCAGTGAATGGACTAGTCAGTGGGCTAGTCCATTCATACATTCTTACATGCCTACAGCCAGAAGGCTGCTGAAAGCAGAAATCTGGTGTCTGCACGCGCTGTGGATGAGAGTGCTGATCAAGATATATTGTGTGAAATTTACTAAGATGTGTATTCTACTTCACATGTGATGTTGCTATTGGCAACCAATCAGCTCTGCTGACACTTAAACATCAGGTGTTAGCCGCAATCAAATCCTCTTTCTATCATCAATATAGCCAGAATCACGCACTTAATTCCCTCAGAAGACCTGCATTTATATCATCACACCTAGGCTACTGCAATGCTCCCTACCTGGGTCTCCCATCAAAAGAATTGCACCGCTTGCAGCTGGTACAAAATGCAACCACCAGACTATTAACTAACCAGCCCCGCTCCTCCCATTCTTTACTCCCTTCACTGGCTACCTGTAAAATGGTGAAGTATTTTCAAGATTGGCTTACTCACTTTCAAGGCCCTACAAGACCAGGGCCCAAGGTACCTGCAGCAGCTGCTGATTCCTTACTCTCCTACTCGATTACTACAATCCGTTGAAGAAGCACTACTAACAGTACCCAGAATTTCCCTGAATTCATCTGGGGGTCGAGCTTTCAACTTTGTTGCTCCAACTCTATGGAACTCTCTTCCTCGCACAGTGCGAGAAGCCCCCACTGTAGAATCCTTTAAAAATAGACTAAAGATGTACCTATTTACTCAAGCATTTCACTGATATCTAATGTTAAGTTGTTTTGTATTTTGAGCTGTAAAGACAATGGTAAAGCACTTTGAGTCCTATTGGGAGAAAAGTGCTATATAAACATTATTATTATTATTATTATTATTATTATTATTATTATTAATAATAATAAATAAGAAGTACATTTTGATTGGTTGCCCATAGCAACATCACATGTGAAGTAGAATACACAATAAATTTCCCCCATAGTGTGTGTGGGATATTTTTTACAGCCCAAACTATTACTGTAGAAAAAATTAAAACAATAGTTTGTGTGTGGTGGATCAGCTGTTAGTGCATACTGGCTGTCATCCAGAGTTGCTGTTCGAGATGCCGTATGCGAAGGTGCTGTGCGCCTGTAGCCGTCCGTGAGTCCGGAAATTACGTAATGGCTGTTTCACCCATTTAGGGGGCTTGGTGACATGTCTCAGCATGTACGTCTCCTTAGTGTCAGTTATGTGATGAGGGACAGGAGTCACTCCTGTTTGTTCGGATAGTTTATGATTGGCAGCCACAAGCATTGGTTTTGCCTATTACATTGATCATAAATAATTTGGACCATCAATCAAGGGCACCTTTGCAAGTGTCTTGAGGCACCCCAGGGTGCCACGCAGGGCCGGTGCAAGGCACTGGAGAGCCACAGGTGAGTCAGGGTGGGGGCGCCCCGGTGCCAGGGGGTGGGGTACCTGTTGCCCCATCTGAGGAGCGGGCAGGGGGGGTCCATGCTGGCGTCTGACAGGAGCCTGCAGTGGTGTCCTTGCCGCGCGGGTACCTGCGGCGCTGTGTATAAAGCTGGTGGCGGCAGGGGGTCCCTGCAGTGAATAAGAAATAACTAGTGCTATGCGGCGGCGCGGGAAGCGCATCTGTTTTGAAAACACTGACCGCATGCTGATTGGCTGAATCTCAGCCAATCAACGTGCGGCCAGTGTTTTCAAACCCGGCAGCGCTTCCCACGCCGCCGCATAGCCCGGTGGATATCGCTAGTTATTTCTTATTCACTGCAGGGGCCCCAGACCGCCGCCAGCTTTATACACAGCGCCGCAGGTACCCGCGCGGCAAGGACACCACTGCAAGCTCCTGTCAGAAGCCGGCATGGACCCCCCTGCCCGCTCCCCAGACAGCACAGCAGGTACCCCTTTGCACAGAGGGCGAGGGGTGAACTGCCGCCCTCCAGTGGCCGGTGCCCTAGGCAAATGCCTAGACCTGCCTAGTGGTGGCGCCGGCCCTGGTGCCACAGCACACAGTTTGGGAACCACTGCAATAAGGAATGATTTATTCAGCTTTCCTTGCTAGATAAGTGCTTTTCCCAAGTTGATGTCAATATACAGTCAGGTAATGACCCTATAGTACCTACTGTGCAAGTATAGGCTCCCATACTTCTCTGTATATGTACGGATTATTTTATTTAGAAGCACAATATCCATAAAGTTCTAAAGCCAGAGGGTAAAAAAATCCTGCAGCATTCTAGATAACAGATCACATGTTTTAGCTGTTACTGTCATTATTTGCTTGTATGTGTGTGAGAGTTTGATGATTGCTTTAAATATATATAAAATATCATATAAACAATGTTCTTACTGTCTACAATACCATGAGAGCTTAAATGCTTGCTGTGAGGATATCAGTGTAATGTTTATCTCTTTACCTTTGCCAGCTGGCTAGTTTGCAAAGAGGCAGCCTTAGGTGCCAACTTGGCACACCCCATATCCTTAGGAGGTACCGAATTACTTAAGCAAACAGTTGCTAACAAATACAAAAAGGCTTTATTGCACAAAACACACTCAGGATTACAGCACTTTGCAGAATAATTACCAGGAGGTTTGCTGTGCAAATTACCTACTAAACGACCTTACCCTAATTGGGGGGGGGGGGGGGGGGGGGCAGTGTCAGTACCATCAAGCCATGGACAAGGCTGGTGTCTTCCTACTTTTGGCAGGTGTGCAAATTAACAATGGTTTAGAAGATCCAAGGATACTGTCCCTGATTCATAACCAGTCTGACAAGGTTTTATCCCGGTCCAAGTTCCTAGATTAATAAGAGTTTCCGGAACCCCTCCTCACAACGAACTCGGGTTTTAGGTGGCATAGATCAGGACTAGACATATTTTTCCATATGGAGCCTGTAACTTTTTTAATGGAAAAACACATAAGTGCTATTCTCATGTAATTAATCATTCCAATTAATAAAGGGGTGCTTATAAAAGTGGTAGCTAAACTTTTTGTGACTTTTTTAACTTTTTCCACCATGGATACAGGTCCTAAAAATGGAATGTTGGTTCTTTACGGTATGCCCAGAGTGGATGACATCACTCATTTACAACAGCAGCAAATGCCAACTACTGTAACCTGCCTGCGATCAGCAAACAACAGGGTTATGTAAGCAACAGGGTATTTTTACATTTGAAAGTGGCAAATAACAGTTGGAAAAACCCGGAAAAGGCAATGTCAGAAACTTCCAACATACATACCAATTTCTGGTTCAGTCGCTTTATCTCTGTTGTTCCGTAAATTTGTAGTTAATCCAATAATCTGTGTATTCAGTGTAGTAATAGTTTTCATGTAACGCTCCTTGTGACAAGATGACTATTCATTATAATACTTTTCTGCTATCATTTACATTTAATACCATGTTTGCTTCTGGTATTTCAAACAAGCTGTAAGCTTAGCATAATCCTCTTTAGAGCAAAATGTTTTAATCCTCAGTGCCCGGAAGCTAAACAGTCAAACATGATCCATGCTAGTGAAATCTGCAGCGCATTGTTTATACCTCTGTGCATCTGCCTGAGTACTATGCAAATGACGACCGTTACTTCTACAGTTTCTGTTAAATTGCTCTATTTGAAAGCAATTCTTCTGATGAATAATCAGAAATCTGCATTGCATGTATTTTAAAACAGGATGCATATAAAGATTCACAGATATATATATATATATATATCTATATATAGATATATAGATATATCTATATATAGATATATATAGATGAAGAAAGTATGAAGCGGTACTCCAGGTCTTAGTGAAATAAAGATGTTGCTGGAGTGCCGCTTCATACTTTCTTCATCTACAAATTTGCAGCAGAGGGCACCGGGCAACTTTACCAATATTGGCGGGAGTGCCGGATCCACAAACCAGGATATATATATATATATATAGTTTTCCAGGTAATCCGCACTCTGTTCGATATACAATTAAAGGGGTGCTCCTACTGATGACCAAACATCAAAGTATAGGGAATATGAAAAGGGCACTCACCAATTTCTGTAAAATTTCAAAAGGTTTTATTGGCATCTGGAAAACTGACATACCACCATCGACGTAACGTAACGGTCCGCAATGGACCATCATCAGGATAAGGTACAGCATTTAGACACAGCAATATCAAGTGAGCAACCTGGCATCCATCCTCTAGAGAGGACACGTGTCCTCTCTAGAGGATGGATGCCAGGTTGCTCACTTGATATTGCTCACTTGATACTTGATATTGCTGTGTCTAAATGCTGTACCTTATCCAGATGATGGTCCATTGCGGACCGAAACGTTACGTTACTGCGATGGTGGTATGTCAGTTTCCCAGATGCCAATAAAAACCCTTTGAAATTTTACAGAAATTATATATATATATATATATATATATATATATATATATATATATATATATAGAGGTATAGTCCTGCTGAAATTGCCCCAGAGCAAACAGAACAACCGGCACCAGTCCCTTGATGAAATTCAATATAAATTCATTTAATGAGAAACATCCAGGCTCAGTTTAGACCAGGGGTCTTCAACCTTTACGACAGTGTGGGCCACATAAAAAAATTCAATGAAGCCTGAGGGCCACTAATCTCTACTGTGGTAATTAGCACAGTCCTTCATAGATAGACATCGCAGCCCCCATAAAGCACAGCCCTTTATAGATAGCACAGCCCCTGCATACATAGTTGGCACAGCTGCCCATACACATAAACCCCATCCCCAATATATAGTCAGCACCAGGACTATTTCTAGACAATTAGGGTCCCAGTGCGAACAGAAAAAAATGCAGCTCCCCATACATAATATTATATTGATGAAATTGCACGCGGTGTAGACGCGCTCCCAAAAATGGGTGTGGCCTAATTTATAAGAGTGTGAACTAGCAGGAAAACCATTACCTGACATCTCACTTTTGCAACCTGCATGACCAGACATTGGTTACAGCAGGAATAGTTGTTGTCCTTCCACGCTTAAGTTGGCTGGCTAAAGGCCACACAGTGACATATAAACATTAAGGTCCACACAGTGACCTAGCTCGCCTCACAAATCAAGCCCAAACAATGACAGGCTACTTAAATTAATATACACGGTTTATCTGTAATGTCCATTACACATTGTGCCACACACCATAATGCCCATTACACATTATGCCACACACCATGATGCCCATTGCACCTTGCACTATAATGCCCCCAATACTCCTGCTTATACATATTATGCTCTTATAAAATGCTACCAGTAGTGTCCCTCACAAAATGCCACCAGTAGTGTCCCTCACAAAATGCCATCAGTAGTGTCCCTCACAAAATGCCACCAGTAGTGTCCCTCACAAAATGCCACCAGTAGTGTCCCTCACAAAGTGCCCCAGTATTGCCCCCCATAGTCAGCACCACATTGCACAGCCTGCCAGCCCTCCCATAGTCAACACCACACAGCCATGTTCAGCACAACATTGCAGCCAGCTCACACACCCCCCATAGTCAGCAAAGCATTGCAGCCAGCCCACCCCCCATACTCAGCACCGCGCTGCAGCCAGCCCCCCGAAGTTTGCACTGCATTTAGCCAGCTTCCCCCTTCCCTAAGAAACCTGCCTGAATCTTCTGCAATGTCACAAGATGCTCCATGTCCCTGGCAGAGGTCTCAGGAAACAACAGCTTCATCAGAGGACTGGCGGCGGCTGTCACTGCGCACTGAAAGGGCGCAGTGGGGGGACAGGTGCGCGGTATCAGAAAACATGCAAAGCGGACTAGCGCAGAAGTTTTTTTTTTTTTACACAGCAATGAGAGGCGGCAGGTGGAGGGCCACTCAAAACAACTAAGTGGGCCACTTGTGGCCCGCGGGCCATGGGTTGAAGACCCCTGGTTTAGACGAAATAATCATCATAGACACCCATCAAGCAGATACAACTAGGCAATACGTTACACGTCTCCTCGACGGCCGTTTCGGCGCACACAGCACCTTCATCAAGAGGGGTCATCAAGACACTGAGCCAGAGACCTAGAATATATAGGGTGTGCAGAGCCATACTCACCTGCGCATCATCAGCTCAATCACCGGAGTCCGGCATCCACAGACAATCACCTCCTCACGCGTCACCGCAGTCAGTACCCGCCGCACGTATGAACAGGAAGTCCACATGGCGGTGTGGAACCAAAATGCAGCGTCTGCCGCGGGGGGGGAATAAAATGTGCTTCCCGGTCCCCGGAAGTGAGCCGGGTCACAGGGTGTTGTCATGGGGATCAGACGCCAATACAAATATCACGCCAATACAAATATATATATATATTTACATACCATAGAGAGAGAGAGAGAGAGAGAGAGAGAGATAGAAAGAGAGAAAGAGAGAAAGAGAGAGAGGGAGAGAGAGAGATACATACCCGAATATCCGTTATCCGAATTATTCCGAAAACCATACATTCCAGAAAGTGATATTTTTTATTTATTTTTTGCTAAAAACTCACTGGGGACATATGTAACAGCACTACTGAGGACATGATATGTAACTGGTACTTTATATGTACAAGAAAATGATTGCTTGGCATTCAAATTCAGTATCTGAGATGGTACACACATTTTGCTTCATGTTTTGAAACCTTGTTTTTTGAACAAATAAAATATATTTGTGTGTATTTTATGTAGTTGATGTGTTTATACAGCATAAATGCAAGATACTTCAAAATACATCATTAAAATATTAAGTCCATCACTAAATCAGTAAATCAGCAATATACAGGCCTAACAAGGTGCCTTCATAATCCATTACATTCAAAACGTCAGTGTTCCACAAGGGACAAAGGGGTAAATGTATGAAGCTTGGAGAAGTGGTATCTATCCCCATAACGAACATTATGTGCAAGGTGATAATGCACAATCATCTCCAATATGTAAATTGACAGTTATGAGCTGATTGGCTGGAGCATTATCACCTTGCATACAAAGGGGCATATTTATTAAGCTTGGTGAAGTGATAAAGTGTCTGGACAATCAGTTTCTAACTGTGAAGTTACAGGCTTGGTTTGAAAAATGACAGGTAGGAGCTGATTGGCCGGTGATAAAAACCAGACACTTTGGGGCAGATGTATTAAGCCTGGAGAAGAGATAAACTGGAGATAAAGTGGAAATAACTTGGAAGAGTTAACGCACCAGCCAATCAGCTGTGTTTGAAATATGACAGTTGGGATCTGATTGGCTGGTGCGTTATCTCCTTCCACTTTATCTCCAGTTTATCTCTTCACCAGGCTTAATACATCTGCCCCATTATCACTTCATCGAGCTTAATGAATCTAGCCCTTTGTGTGCAAGGTAATAATGCTCCAGCCAATCAGCTCATAACTGTCAATTTACATATGGTAGATGATTTGTGCATTATCACCTATTGTTCTTTATGGGGATAGATACCACTTCTCCAAGCTTCATACATTTACCCCAAGGTCCGTTTCAGACATTAGGGCAAATTTACTGAAGATGGGATGTTGCCCATTGCAACCAATCAGATTCTACTTTATTAGGCACCTTCTAGAAGATAATACTGTATATAGAGTCTGATTGGTTGCTACGAGGGACATCCCATCTTAAACCGAACTCCCATCTTTCTTAATGTACCCCATTATGGTGGTACACGTAGTTACTGCAATCTTGCACATCTTTCTTCTTGCTGGACAGAGCAGTCTTTGCAGTTACAACTAGGGAATCTCCTTTCTTCTAAATAACAAAGATAACTGTGTGCCCTTTGCAGATAAAGAAATCCTTAGGGTGATAATATCTTTAGCCTTTCATTGACATAGGGTGCTGTTGGTCCTTATGGTGCTTGACTGGTTAATCAGCACCTTGTGTCACTTACACCAGCAACATATAGCAACCAATTGATTGTGTCAGTGTTCTTCGTAGAGGTCATGAGCGGAGTCCTAGCATTAGTTCAGGGTGCATAGGTTTTAACACAGTAAGGAAAAATCGTGCACAATACATTTTATTGTACTTACATTATGCTGTTTGTCTCCTGCAAACAGACACAAATAACATTAAGAGTAACTACATTTTAAACAATAAAGAGAAAAGTTGTGTGACAATTTCTTTTAGCCAGAAGCTAAGGGCAGACTTCGATCTTTGGGCTCACCTATAATTTGTGCACTATAAATGTAGCCTGAAGCCACCTGGGACTTTGTAATGACAGTGCTGTCTATAACAGTATCATCGAGTCAGACATTGGCATAAATCATTGGAACTTTGCAAAGTGTCACTTCTGTCAACCTCTTTGTGATGTGATCTTTAGTCTTTCAAATCTATAGACTGGCATTTGGATCAGCTAACACCCTACATCTTGCCTTGCATATTAACACACTTCCGCCAATATCAAGATGCTGAAGCCTTGTGTTTAACGAAATATTTTGTAAGACTTTGCAAAACTCCAGTTAGCAGCAAAATACATTTACTGAGATAGCAGTCTGTACCTAATTCTACAGTTCCATTAGTTTATAATTATGTTACAGGAACTAGCATGGGATTTGTCAAAAAAATAGATCATTAAAGACAGCATACATTTCTCTTCATTTGAGCTAACAATCTAATTTAATAAAGTGCCAATGAAAGACAATGAGATGTCAATTAATTGTTTTTTCTTTTGTCGAGGAATTCTCAAAGAAGAATTTTAAATGATTTGGAATCTGGTTGGCAGAGAGTGGCGAATTGACAAAAGGGCAGTGAGGTCAGTTGCCCGGGGACGCCATCCACCTGTACAGCAACAGCTTGGGGCATACTATGACAATTGTGAACTGGTGTTTTCCATTTGACATACTGGGCAATATGTATCAAGCTTCAAAAAGTGATATAGTGTAGAGTGATAAACAACCAGCCAATCAGCTTCTAACTGCAATTTCTTAAAACTGATTAGCATGACAGTTAGAAGCTGATTGGCTGGTTGTTTAGCACTCTCAATTTTATCACATATATATATATATATATATATATATATATATATATATATATATATATATGGGACAGACGAGGCGGCACTCAGAAGACTTTGTCAAACAATTTTTTTAGTGAAAAAAAGCGTGCATTGATGCACGCTTTTTTTCACTAAAAAAATTGTTTGACAAAGTAATCTGAGTGCCGCCTCGTCTGTCCCATACATTGGTGGTGGAAATCTGTTCTCCCACAGGAGGGCACCAGGAGCGGTAACATCTGCAGTGGACCGGAGTGCCGAGGATACGGATGTTTATATATATATATATATATATATATAAAACACCGTTGTGGTGTTGCGAATACTTACAAATTATAATTAATAAATAAATTGGCAGCATACCATATTAGGATTTTATTATTAGGGGTCCCCTCAAGTTACTTGCCCAAGTTCCACTGCAAACCTTAATCCCATCTTTATGGAAGCCATAGAGAGGACATTGTATGGTTCATTGAGACCAAAGGGGAGATTTACTAAGCCATGGCTTTAAATGTGGTTTGCAAATAGCCAAATATCACTTGAGATTTTCCAAGCAAAAGTGCCCAATTTACTATCCAGCGGATGGGAATCTGACAACACAAACGACCAATGATGTGTCGTGTTTTGCAAACCGCTTAATAGACAGACAGCCAATCAGCTAATATTTAAGATTGGCTGAGTGATGTAAAGGGGTGTGGAGATTTTGACTAAGTGATTTGGCTTAACCAAAATCAAGATGTAGATGCTGGAGATAGCCTGCTGCAAGCCCTAGCCGCTAACCTGTGTGTACAGCCAGACAGAGCCGCAGAGAGGGGGTGGGAGCGGGTATTAATTACCCGGGCCTGGGCTTGCTGGATGGGCCCGGCGGGGGGCCTGGTCCGACGCTGCCTGCACAGTCTATTTGGCCGAACATTATCGAAGCTGCGGGGCCACGCATCGCTATAACCCGCAGTAAACATAAAGGGCAATTCTGGCTAACGTTCTAGTCAAAATCGTCAGGCTGAATCACCCCGTGTTTGTCTGTTTATCACCCAGTTTTGTCTTTTTACCAGGGGAGGCTCCAGAGGTGGGGCTGCAGCACAGTTCCAATTTCAAATAGAGGAGACCCACCCACTGCCACCAACTGCCATTCCAAACTGACTCACTGGCAGTTGGTGTTGCTCCTCTAATTGAATTGTGAACTGTGCTGCAGCCCCACCTCTAGATCCACCACTGGTTATTACTTTTTTGTTTTCAATGTAATCAGAATGGATTCTTTCAAACACTTTTCAAAATATGTCATCTCTACTCTTAATACTGTATATTAATATACTTATACCCTGTACTGTATGTATAGTAAAGAATGTACACTATAGGAAAGAATTAACACATATAGTAAATTCTGCCTGCAAAACCGTATAACCTTTATGTGGTAAAGTGTTTCTTTCACTCAGTTCAATGCGTTCTGCATGTATTGCTGATGATAATGAAACACATTTCCAGGGTATGTTGTTTATTGTAAGCCTTGGCTGTTTACACAGAGATATACTGCACAGACATGCTCTATTCCGAGTTCATTGTGTTCTGGATAACTGCTCTCAAACCTATTTTGACGTTGCCAGATCACAAACAGAAGCACATAAAGCAGACCTGGAACAAAGGACACCGATACACTGACAGTAAATCACAAAATAAACAGAGGAAATGTAACATATATTTTCTCTCTGAACTCTGCATTTGGTACTGTAACAAAATGTTCTCTATTTCTAATATTACATAGAGCAATAATACTTAGGAGGAACCTGGGAAGCAGATGTGACCACTGGGAGGTGAGGTACTGTATCTAGACCTTGAGTGAGATGTAAATGATATGCATGGCTAATTGCCACTATTGTTACTTGACCTTTCACAAATGTTGATTCAACTGATAAAATAAATTGACCGGAATGGATATCATGTTTGACATTACACTTAAATTGAAATGATCACTAACAAGGATTCTGCTTCTTCGGCTGCAGATAGAGTTGAGCGTAACTGCTGCTGGGAAAGGTGTCTGCTTCACACTATTGCAAATGATAATAAAAAAAAAATTCTACAGAAAATATCCTTTATTATTAACAATCTCTAATGATATTAAAGAGCGCATTCAATAAAAACAAGCCTCCCACTTTAACCAAGACAGTGGTCCCCGCAGTTCTAGCTTGCTGGCTATACCGGCACTGCTCACTGTATACATATGAAGTTTTCCAGAGCGTTGATCTATGGGAAATATATAATTAGCTGTATATTGGGAACTTGTTCAGTGGTCCCACACATGAGAATCCTGTAATTAAGGATGAGGGTAGCCCAGGGGTTCCCAATCTTTTTCGAATCACGGCACCCTAGAGCATCACAATTTTTTCCACGGCACCCCATGGCTCAAAAAAATAATTGATCATAAATAATTTGTATTGGTCCTGGACCACCAACCCGTGGCAAGTGTCTCGAGGCACCCCAGGGAGCCACGGCACACAGTTTGGGAACCACTGGGGTAGCCAAAAATATTTAGTACCATGCTGATATATCTGCAAAGGTTCCTTGTTTACATCCACATTAGCAGTACTGACCAGGAGTTAAAGGCATCTTTAGATAGCTTTTGACAATTACAGGGATGGAAAAGACAATTAAAAAAAAGCAATAGCTCACTTAAGCTGGGCATACACTACAGTGATTTCTCACAGCAGTGTATGCTCAGCCAATTATCTGGGTCACATGTGATCCATCACAAGCGCTCCCATACTTGTGAAAGAACAAATGCCCTGCCAGCCCCCTCTGCCCGGAGGGAGGTCCGAGGCCAGACCTGCATGCCGCTCCGACTCAGACGGGATGAAGGAACATCACTCTGACCCGCTTTGGGTCAATTTCTTGGGCCAGTTTCATCGGGAACGGGTGCAATTTGCCATAATCAAGTTAGTGTATGGTAGCCTTAACAGTGGAATACATATGAGTGACCAGCAGTTGAACATTCAATCTGCCTGTTGAGAAACTGGGCCAGGATTCAGACTGTAGGAACTTTCCGACAGTCGGATTCCAAGATTGAATTCCCCCTAATATGTAAGTGTGTGGGTATATATAGGCAGACTAGTTGGGCCAAGTGGTTTTTGTCTGCCCTCAAAATGTGCCCTTATAGTAGTCTATTGGCTACTGTAAGCATGTTATTCTTGGAGGGAGATCTGCATCCCTAGCTTTTTATTGTTATCTAGACCGTCCTTATTGCACTTAGCCACTTTATCCAAGCAGTCACTTTATTCATCCAGTTACTGTGTCACTTTATAAAATAAGGCACCTGTCACTTTAAATGAAAGAGATGCACTTGTCACTTTATATCGGTATCTAACTCATGTTTCCTTATGCATTTCCATATGAATACACCTCTGGGATTTCCTACGAGGGTATTGATACAGATCTAATAAAGCAGCAGAGATTTGGAATAAAGATCTAAGCGCCCACCTGCTGATTGAAAGTATGAATGAAAGCAGGATGTAAGAGCGCGCTGTGGAACGCATAACAGAGCGGAGCACTTCCGGGTATGACGCAAGCTGGAACGCAAAAACGTCACTTCCGGCGGAACCAGGAAGTAACACGCTGGATAACATCAGATGGATAATTACAAAGCGCCAGCAGCTGAAAACGCTGAGAGAAACATAAGAACTGGACAGAATGCCAAAACGGAATACTGGGGAAAGGTGGGGAATAGTGGATAGGATGAGTCTATGTCTGGAAATAGGTATCCCCGAATAGGGGTATAAATATAACACCAGATGCTATAGCTCCATACGCCTGACAAAGAGACCATTGTGGTCAGGAAACGCGTTGGCCGTGGAGCAAAGGACTAAGGACTTAGGACTTGACACCAGAGGAGGCTGCAGGGACGCCTGTGTTACATCTATCTGCCTTTATTGTCTGCATTTTTCTGTGTGGACAATATCATTTGGTGAGAGTCCTATGTACCATATGCCTGTTATTTGTGTTTTTTTAATTGTTTGTGAATAAAGCGGTATTACACTATACCAGCTTTTCTTATTTCATATTCTACAAGTGAAAAGTGGACCACGTGGGAATCATTTGGTGATTTGACCGCCCCCTACATGCTGTTTTAGTCTACCTTAAAAAAGTAGACCAACTGAAAGGGTACGAGTCCTCCCATGTCCATTAAGTATTGGATGTTATCTCAGTTTGTTTAAGATTGCATTTAATTCATCATAACAGTATTACACTATTGCTGTTTTTTTATTTTATTTTTGGGTATTTGTCCTGAGGAATTGTGGAATAACCCTTGTTGAGCAGCGCCTAGAGGACAGTATTGGTATTTTCTTGTTCGGTTGCTGGCTATACCGGCACTGCTCACTGTATACATATGAAGTTTTCCAGAGCGTTGATCTATGGGAAATATATAATTAGCTGTATATTGGGAACTTGTTCAGTGGTCCCACACATGAGAATCCTGTAATTAAGGATGAGGGTAGCCCAGGGGTTCCCAATCTTTTTCGAATCACGGCACCCTAGAGCATCACAATTTTTTCCACGGCACCCCACGGCTCAAAAAAATAATTGATCATAAATAATTTGTATTGGTCCTGGACCACCAACCCGTGGCAAGTGTCTCGAGGCACCCCAGGGAGCCACGGCACACAGTTTGGGAACCACTGGGGTAGCCAAAAATATTTAGTACCATGCTGATATATCTGCAAAGGTTCCTTGTTTACATCCACATTAGCAGTACTGACCTGGAGTTAATGGCATCTTTAGATAGCTTTTGACAATTACAGGGATGGAAAAGACAATTAAAAAAAAGCAATAGCTCACTTAAGCTGGGCATACACTACAGTGATTTCTCACAGCAGTGTATGCTCAGCCAATTATCTGGGTCACATGTGATCCATCACAAGCGCTCCCATACTTGTGAAAGAACACATGCCCTGCCAGCCCCCTCTGCCCGGAGGGAGGTCCGAGGCCAGACCTGCATGCCGCTCCGACTCAGACGGGATGAAGGAACATCACTCTGACCCGATTTGGGTCAATTTCTTGGGCCAGTTTCATCGGGAACGGGTGCAATTTGCCATAATCAAGTTAGTGTATGGTAGCCTTAACAGTGGAATACATATGAGTGACCAGCAGTTGAACATTCAATCTGCCTGTTGAGAAACTGGGCCAGGATTCAGACTGTAGGAACTTTCCGACAGTCGGATTCCAAGATTGAATTCCCCCTAATATGTAAGTGTGTGGGTATATATAGGCAGACTAGTTGGGCCAAGTGGTTTTTGTCTGCCCTCAAAATGTGCCCTTATAGTAGTCTATTGGCTACTGTAAGCATGTTATTCTTGGAGGGAGATCTGCATCCCTAGCCACCAGCTGGGTTTCTCTGTCCCAACACCAAAGAATGATAAATGCAAGTGAAAATATTTATTTTAAAGAATTTATTCAAAATGCAGGATGTGAGAATATGCCCCATAGAAACTACATCACACTCAAACAGATGTGTTTCAACTTGTAACAAGCCTTGTCTAAGTATACCTGGAAAAAACTTGATACAAGTTGTAACACATGAAATATACATTGGCATACTGACATACAAAGCATTGTGGAACTGTGTTTCTATAATTACAGCTCCAGCCCAGAATCCTGTGTCAGACGCTATGGGGGAAATTTACTAAGATCGGATGGGTACGAATGCACTGATGGAACTGCTTACTGTATACTGCATTGGCTAAGAGAACTGCAGAATGCTATGTTTAGGAAATTATTTGCCTAAGGGACCTGGACACTCCACCTGACCATGGTACATTACACGGCCCATTTGCCTGAGCTTGTATTGTACTGTACTGTATAGGTGGAGCCACAGTGCCTTTCGCCGAGAATAAGACACATGTGCATCTCAAAGACAACCCTGTCCCATTAGCGGCAAATAGCACAGCTCGATCTGTACTGTAATGTATACCAATCCGCCACAGGCTATGTGGAGGAGTAAAACCAGGTAAAATGCAGGCTTGACCAGCCACTGAACTTGTGCAATTCACTAGTGTCCTTGTATAAATAGATATATATGTGTGTCATTATCCGTCTATCAGTGTGCAAGTCTGTACTTGTGCCAGCATGTCAACATCTATCTTTCAGTGTGTCAGCAGCTATGTGTCTGTGTGTTAGTGGCCGACTGCATGTCTGTGTGTCAGTGTGCCTCACCGCCCTAGTCCTTTTAAGGACACACCCCTTTTTGAGTGAGTGGCTACTTTAACGGGACACTCTAAGATGGTCACTAAATGCTTTTCAAATGCCCCCCCCCCCACTTAAAAAATCCCATTTTGACCAGTATATATATATATATATATATATATATATATATATATATATATATATATATATAGATAAGCAAGTATGCCAGGCACTCTGTGTACTGTGTACAACTTTGAAGGGTGCTCAATCCTCCCAACAGGGATATAGATACATACAGGTGATGATCGGCACTCCTCACAACCAGCATGCAATTCAAAATAAGCAATGTCCAATACAGTGGAAGTCTGGTCAACGTTTCGGGTGTTAAACCCTTTATCAAGACATGACAACATACAATGCGTTACTTCCATTTATAGAAGTGCCCACTGACTCATACCCCGTGCAAAACAGCAGCCTCTCCCCGTTTGTGCGCCAACCCTAAGCTGAATGATGTCATCTCTGCGCCGATGAACCAGACAGACCAGTCAGAGCGAAGGGGGCGTGAATCCAAGAGAGAAATGCGAATAAGTGACAAAACCCTGGTGAACAAAATAAACAGAAAAAATACGTTAAAAAGCGAACTGCAACCGTGACGCGCACTCTAAGATTACATAACAAAGGTATATTACTGATAAAGATGCGCAATGTGTGATAACTGTCAGTACGGTGCTAGTGCGAAAAAAGGACAGGACAGATCAGTACTGAGTCCCGTGTAACCGGAACGGGGAATACTGTCATTCTGCTAAGGAGCTGTTCACAGCTGAATGCTTAAACAGTGTGCTGAAACTGTCAGCTACTGACTGAACGGGTCGGAACCTCGTCAGTAAGGTTCTGAAGGACTGCAATCTTCAGAGAAAGCAGTTGAGCAAGAGTTGCTCATTTAGACCTAGGGGTTGGACGGTCTGGAGGCGGTGTATCCACTTTGCCTCTAGTTTTAACAACATTTTGTTTCTGTCACCTCCTCTTTTGTTGGCTGGGATACAATCTATCATTTTGTAACGGAGGCAGGGTAGGGACTGTTTGCACTCTTTAAAGTGCCTGGCAACAGGTTGTTCAGCTCCCTTGCCCTCTAGTACTGCTCTGATAGCCGATCTGTGATTGGATATGCGTTCTTTAAATTGTGTTGTCGTCTTCTCAATGTAAAGAAGTCCACACGGACATTTTATATAATAAATAACGAACCTACTGGTGCATGTTAATGGGAAATTAATCTTGAATTTTACTCCTGTTCTGGGGTGAAAGAAGGAGTCTCCTACTTCAAGGTTAGCACAGGTTGTGCAACCTAGACATTTGAAGTTACCATTTTTCCGACTCAGAAAATGCGGTTCACTTTTCGGGATGAGTGCCCCAACATCATTGCGCACTAAGTGGTCCTTTAGGTTCTTACCTCTCCTAAAAGAGGTCAAAAACTCGCTGTTTCTAAGGCTGGGTAAAGATCTGTTGGAAGAGATAATCGGCCAGATTTCTCTGGCAGATTTCATGAGCGATTGGCTATGGGTAGTGAACTTCTGTGTCCAAATCACTTTGTTTTCCAGACTCTTGCTGGTGGTGGAACTGAGGACCGTGTGCCTGTCTAGAGCGAGTACCTTCTTTTTGGTATTGCGTAACAGTTTATGAGGGTAACCTCTTTTCAAAAAATCAATGATCATGCTGTCTATTTCTTTCTCGGCATCTATTTTATTGCTGCTGATTCTGAGGGCTCTTAAAAATTGTGAGTGTGGCAGACCCCATTTTAAGAATGGTGGGTGGTGACTCGAACCTAACAAAGTGGTATTGCGGTCTGTGGTTTTTTTTGTAAAGGGTGGTGACAATGGTGTTGTCAGAATTAATGCTGACCTGTACGTCTAAGTAGTTGATGGTGCTTAGACTACAGTTGTATGTAAATTTGATGTCACTGTCACAGTTACTTGCACCTAGCATAAATTAGTGGAATGCTTCAATACCTTTGTTCAAAATTAAGAAAATATCATCTATATAGCCATAATACACAATTATGGCATCTGCAACTTCTCTATTGGAAAAAAATATATCATTTTCAATTTCATGCATGAAAACATTTGCTAAACTTGGTGCCACACAAGATCCCATCGCTACCCTGGAACACTGGAGGTAAAATTTGTTATCAAACAAGAAATAGTTCCGGGATAGCGCAAGGTATACAAGCGGTGAAAAGAGCTGTGTTGGCAAGCAAATTGTACAATGGTCCAGACGCTATGTTTTTTGTTGAATTATTGGACCTTGCGCTTTCCCGGAACTATTTCTTGTTTGATAACAAATTTTACCTCCAGTATATATATGTATGGAGAAAACGGAGAGTGCGCCACTGGTATGTATCAACACCACCACAATCGCTGTAGTAATTACAGTCATATTACAATTTGGTCATTTTAATACAAAATCACATAAAAACAACTGTTAAGATTTTGTCTTGTAATCCATCGATTTCATATAACAGAAGAATCTTGTTTGATTTCACAAAAGACAGAAAACCTCCAACGCGTTTCGTCAACAAGTGACTTCCTCAGGGGTAACAATTCAATATGAAGATCAAACACTGGATGCGCAATTTGCGTATACTAGTGTCCTATCAATACTACAAGTAGGGGGATCTACGGTGGATTCTATTGGGATGTGCACAATAGGCAGCATCCAATTTGGATAAAAATGTCTAAAAATCAGGTAATCCGTCAGGAACAAAAGAAAGCGATATTCTCCCGAACACCTTTTATGAAGTAAAAGAGGCACCAGTCTGTCATCCACTGCTGATTGGCAAATTGAGTTGCTGCCTAAACATATTGGTATTAGCGCATTGAAGGGGTATCCCATTTTTCTATATATATATGTATGTATGTATATATTGTTACCTACCTGGCTGCTGCAGTGACCAGTGACTTCTCCAATAAGGTACCACTGAGGAAGTCTTTGTAAGACGAAATGCGTTGGGTAATATCTGTTGAACATAATACTGAAGAAAAGCTGCACATCAGCCTGTGAGGGTATCTTTTTAACAAGGTCCTAGAGAACAAAGAGACTGTAATGACATCACCATTAATGTTTTATATATTTTTATTGTCATGTACAGATTGTATGTACTGTTCTAAAAAATTGTACTTTACTGCCAAACCAAGGAATGGATGTATGCTATATAGCAGTTAAGCAAAAATAGCAATAACTTATAGGAAGCACCTTCATGATACCCCTTTTTAAAAAAAAAAAATATATATATATATATTTTTTTCATCACGTCATGCGCACAGGTAGAGACTGACAGTCGGGGAGAGGAGACGAGAGACATCTCAGACAGCAACTGCACTGCCCCCCACAACGCACTTGTTAAAAAAGATATACAGAGGTGCGTTCAGTGATGTGTCTGACTGGCACTGATTAGCATTTTTCATAAATATATTATATAAATATACACAGAGTTGTGCCTGCCACTACGTGACTGCATGGGTTGTCCGCCACTACTATAGCCACCAGGGTGCCACCTCCCCCATTGGGCCAGGAACTCCACATTGCTGTCTCCCAGTGGAGGGGAGCTCCTGGCAGCTGCAATCCTTGGCTAGTTTTTTAAATTTTAAGAGGCGGCCATGCAGTGCACCAGTAACCCCCTGGGCAATGAAATCCCCCCCTAAGGCTATGAGCATGTAATCACCCCATGGCAAAAAGCAGGAAATCTCCTGTGGGAATGAGCATGTCATCACCCCATGGCAAAAAGCAGGACATCATCTGTGGCAATTGGCATTATATCAACCCATAGCAATAAGCAGGAAATCCCCCATGGCAATGAGCAATTAAAGCCTGGCAACTACCATGTAGGTAATTGACACTTATGTGACAATGTAAAATGGCCATTACGGTGTGGGGCATAATGTGCAATGGGCATCGCGGTATGGGGCACACTGTGTAATGGGAATCACGGTGTGCAGCATAATGTGTAATGGGCATCACAGTGTGTGGCATAATGTGTAATGGACATCATGGTTTGCGGCATAATGTGTAATGGCCATCACGGTGTGGGGCATATTGTGTAATTGGCATCACTGTGTGGGGTGTAATGTGTAATTGGCATCACGGTGTGGAGCATATTTTGTAATGGGCATGTTGGGTGTATTGTGTAATGGGCATCACACTGTGGGGCATAAGGTGTAATGGGAATCAAGGTGTGGGGCATAATGTGTAATGGGCATTACGGTGTGCAGTGTAATGTGCAATGGGCATCAAGGTGTGTGGTGTAATGTGTAATGGGCATCACAGTTTGAGGTGTAATGTGTAATGGGTATCATGGTGTGGAGCATATTGTGTAATGGGCATGTTGGGCGTATTGTGCAATGGGCATCACACTGTGGGGTGTAATGGGAATCAAGGTGTGGGACATAATGTGTAATGGCCATTACGGTGTGGGGCATAATTTGTAATGGGCATCACAGTGTGGGGCATAGTTACGGTGTGGGGCATATTGTATAATGGGCATTACGGTGTGCAGTGTAATGTGCAATGGGCATCACAGTGTGTGGTGTAATGTGTAAGGGGCATCACAGTGTGTGGTGTAATGTGTAATGGGCATCATGGTGTGGGGCGTAATGTGTAATGGGAATTGCACTGTGGGGCGTATTGTGTAATCATCATGGAGCAAAAAGAGAAAAGGGTTTTGCGCCAGTCGCACAAGACAAATGTTTTTAAGAATTTACAAGAACCCCTATTACACAAGAGAGAAATTTTTCCTAGAATACATTTCTAAATGGTAATGAGTATGTACGGGGGTGCTACCACAGGACATTAATAGAGACAATATTTATTAAGAAAGGAAAGAATGTCACTGAAGTGGTGCACTAAAGAGAGAAAAAACTGATACACTTTAAAAAGTAACTTTTAATAGAAGTAGCTGATAAAATGTTGCGAAATATAGACTAAAAATGAAACATATAAGACACAGACAGTGTGGTTAAAAGGATACTAGATCCTCACACAGTGATCCCCACTGTTCACCCGTCCTCTATATTTATTATTTCTCCTGGTTTCAATTGGTGCGCGTTTAGTACAATGTGTACGAGGGAATCAAATGATTTATCCCATATATGATGGCGACAATGCAGGTATTGATGTACGTGGCAAGTGCTTCACATGTGTAAGCCAGGGAATACAGCTCGGAGCCAGTAGTATGCGGCAGCGTGCATGTATTTCCCTGATGCTGGCTGGGTTCGATTTGGGTAGCCCAATTCAAGTACTGGCTACTGAGTCAGTGCTGGAGTTCCCGGCTGTCTGACGGGACCCGCCGCCGCTGCTTGTCGTATAGGGGTGTCAGGAGCATGCCGGAGTGTCAAGTAGTGACGTTGCCGGTCAGACACTGCCCTATCAGGAGCTGCGGTGAGTGGCGCCACCACACCGCTCCTCAAGCTCCACGGACTCACTGGAAAGTGACGCCCGTTCAAAAGTTCGCACCAATTAAACTAGACATATACAAAATACATTTCAAGAGGGGAAGGGAGGCAGGGGGGATTTACACTGCGGGTGCAGTCGGTCTGCGTACGCTTCGCAGTTAAGCTTCGTAGGACCAGTGGGGATCACTGTGTGAGGATCTAGTATCCTTTTAACCACACTGTCTGTGTCTTATATGTTTCATTTTTAGTCTATATTTCGCAACATTTTATCAGCCACTTCTATTAAAAGTTACTTTTTAAAGTGTATCAGTTTTTTCTCTCTTTAGTGCACCACTTCAGTGACATTCTTTCCTTTCTTAATAAATATTGTAATCATCATGGTGTGCGGCATTACGGATAAACTGTGACCATTACGGATAAAATGACCTTTCCTGTGGTAACCAATGTCAGCTCATGCAGGTTGCGAAAGTGAAGTGTAAGGTAACTGTTTTCCTGCAAGACCACACACTTTTAACTAGGCCACACCCTTATATTAAGCCACAACCCTTTTTGCAGCATTCGGTGTGCGCAATTTTTTCACTAACAAATTATGTTTTTTATTTGGGGGGGCACATTTTGATTTGTGCGCACTGGGAGACAAATTGTCTAGAAACAGAACTGAATATCTGTATATATGTAACCCCTTGTACCACCCCTGTGCAAGTCACACGACTACAATATTTTATCACAAATATTTTTTATTTGAATTTATATAACAAATGTGAGCGACGCTGGCATGTTTAGTGGATATTTTGCACATCGCTCACAGAGATGTCGGCACTCAAAGGGTTAAAGGAAGCAAGCATGCAATGTAAAACTTTTAATATGATTCATAATATAGAAGTAAAATGCATTAACTTCAAATCATTCCCACTAAATTAGCAGGTAGCCTGGAACATTTACAGATTGCCAAAACAATTCTCCTATTCTTGGTTTAGCAAACAGCAAATATAGAGCACTCATCACTTACATCACACCAGCAGACACTCCAGCAGTTCTGATATTCAGCTTTAACCTTAGAGACAGAGGTCAGCAGGAAATGCAAGTTAGAGACAGTGTTGAAGGCACTGACTATTCTCTTGAAAAGAGTTGAACTTAGTAAAAAGGGTATCAATGGAGCATCTGCACTGCTGGAATGCCTTCTCATGTGTCAATTTACTAAGCACAAACTCATGCGACACTCTCAGATGAAACAAAACTAAAAGTAATATTTCAACAAGTTGGATCTATTATTTTATTAAAACTTGAAATAAGTCCAAATGTAAACGATTTGGTAGATTTACACCTTGACTTAGATTTCTATTGCGTCAATTTAAAATGCATGTCGTGTAACATTGGCCACTTAATTTACTGCCATATTTTAAGTTGAACTTATGTTCAAACATGTTAGATTTACAAGCACTTAAATTTGGAGAGACATGTCAAGACCGGGTCTTCATGTCTAAGTAAATTTGGTACATGAAGGACACTAGTCATACTTAAACCTGAAGCTAAGCACACACTATTAGATTATTTCATTGTCAGGGGGATTTTTCAGCAAATCAAAGGCCCTAATATCTGAGCTACACACTCTGGGGGTATTCAGTTGGGCACAAAGTTTAGCAAGCAAAAATATTGTGGCCCTACCACTCAACTTTGGATTGTGATGGTGGCCTCTGTGGCTTCCAGTGGTCTCCCCTCCATCTTTTGCACTGCCAAGCGGGCTGCTGGAAGGTGAGGTAGTTGGGTGCCGAAGATACAGTTCTCTCAGCTGCTGGGGTCACACTCACACAGGGGTCACATGCACCATAGGGGTCACAATCCATGATACATACTTACACATAATAAACACATTCACATAAATCCATTACTCTCATTGCTGCTGCAGGATTCTGGATCCCAGGGGATCCAATAATCAAGGTTGTAGCTAATGGTGGTATAATCTGGAATGCTATTAAAAAGGCATGAATATTTTTAGACTACACTTTAGTATATGGAGTTTATGTTGGTAATAGACCAATATTTGATGTTTATTTCCTCTACAAAGAAAAATCTACTTTTTTTCCCCTTATAAAAGATTGGAAGTCTATAGCGTACACCAACTAAAAGTGTACCAACTGAATCCTTATCCCAGTTTATGAGCCTATAAGGAGTGTGTTTTGAAAATCACTATCAAGTCTTTTTTTCTGGAGAAAAAGTTCTCTAAAGTCTGAATACTGTCTGTAAACCATTCAGATCTTGGGAATTGAGATGAAGTTGGTTTTGAAGTTGGGCAGATGTATTAAGCCTGGTGAAGAGATCAAGTGGAGATAAAGTAGAAGGTGATAACGCACCAACCAATCAACTCCTAACTGTTATTTTCCAAACATAGCTGATTGGCTGGTGCGTTATCACCTTCTACTTTATCTCCACTTTATCTATTCACCAGGCTTAATACATCTTCCCCATGATTTTCTCAACATGCTATATTGTACCTTCTGTGTATCTTATAAAGTTACAAAAGTGGACAGGGCCAAATGGTCGCCATGAAAATGGTCAACAAAAGAATGGTTGATGGAAGTCTTTTTTATGGTGTCATTTTGTATGTTGTATGCACCCTTCAGGATAGATATTTCACTCCGCTACCACAGTGTTCGACACAGTGTACCATTTCCAATTGTGGTCCACATGGAAGGTAAATGATGACTACGTTTTTAAATGTGTAAAAACCAAATGAAACCATGTGTCGGCCACTTCCATATTGACGTTTTGAACCTGTAGACCTTAAGCACCTTTTGCAAACAGAATTTAGTGGATGAATATGTTGCGCATACAGCAGCCCAGAAAGTAAGTATTCTACTGGTCCCTCAATGAAACCATCACCGTACACCACATGAAACAAGAATGGAATACAACTTAACAGGCGCTTGGGATCTTGAAAACACCAGCATTCCTCCCGTATGTTGGATCATAAAAATAAAGAAAATAGCATATAATAGTGAAGTACGTTTTTCAAGCAGACTTCATTTAATGACATCATAAAATATACACAGTAAAAACAATTTAAAAGCAACAAACACTGTTGTGTCCAGTGCCTCAATGAATCCTCTATTGAACAAGACTGAAAATTACCGGATGGAGGAATCCTGGTGTTTTCAAGATCCCAAGCGCCTCTTAAGCACCTTTTACCTGTTGACCTTTTGACTGTGTCAACCTATTGACCCTGTTGACCTTTTGCATGATGACCATTTAGGGTTGACCTATTGACTGTCTATCGTTTTTACTGTAGATTTAACAACCAGATACCTTTTAAGATAGCATCTAACCAGTACGTCCTCTAAATAATAGGTAGAAGCAGATTGGGAGCTAAAAGCAACTTCTACACTGGTCTACTTCCCCACTACTTTCATGTCACACTGCAGGAAGGGCAAATATACAATAGACCTTATTCTAGTTGTGAATTTAGCAGCCTTGCAAGTCCGCCAAGGGCCGCTTGCCCGCATGGCAGCAGTAATAGCATAGCAGTCCCACCAAGTTACAAGTCCAGAAGGGAAGCTATATAATACATAAGTGCCTCAGAGGGTTATGCGTGTAGAACTTAATTATGATAGGCTTGCCTGAAGAGGTGAGTTTTCAGGGAACACTTGAAAGTTGGGAGGCTAGTGGAGAGTCTTAAATATTTATATTCACAGGAATGGGTGTTAATAAATGTAAGGGCAATTCACACATATAAAACACAAAGGCCCTTCTTCTGGTTGACTCGCAAGGCTGCAAATTTTTGCATAACCACCCATTCTTGCACGCGGGGACAAAATCATCAAATAATTTTGCAAGCGCTCACAGATCTGAGACACCTCTGTGATGTCTCAGATCTGTGGGCTCCCTGTGCGGGAAGCAGGCAGGCAGATGACATCTGCTGACTTCAGCTGCCTGCCCGCTCCCCTGCACCATCGGGGAATCCCCATGAGAACACCCAGCGTTTTAATGGGAATGCCCATGAAATGCTGGGTGTTCCCATGGGCGCATCCCCCAGCCCGCCGACCCACACCCCCCGCCCGCATTGTTGTGTACAAGCGCCCAGAAATAATCTATTTGCCGTGGCCACTCGCACACAGCAGCTGCACATGCACATGTGCAATTGCGAAAAATGGCTCCCTTGCGAGTACACGCAGGGGAGAGTGGAAATTAAAATTACCCCCACAATATGTTATAAGAAGTATATCAGTAATGATATGTGCAGATAAAAGATACAATAGAAATGCAGAATTGTTATAGCAATTAGATGAATTGCTGTGTATAAATCTTCTTCTGGATAAATCTTCTTCTGAGCTATATTTAAATGATTATTGATCATAGGGTTGACACTAATAAGGTCATAATTCAATAGGTTGACCGCTGTTGGTCAACAGGCCATAGGTCAACACATGAAAAAGGTCGACTTATCTTAGGTCGACATGGTCAAAATATCAACACAAGCAAGAGTTATACATAGTATAACATAGAGACGCCTACAAAATCTCTCACGCAAAGCTGAGCGTAAATTGCGTAAATCTCACAGTCCGATTGATTTCCTCACATATAAGACTATCTCCCATTCCTATAGTTATGCCCCGGAAACTGCCAAACAAACATATTTCCAAACTCTCATTTCTACTCAAGCTTCTAACCCAAAACGTCTTTTTAATACATTTAAATCCCTTCTCAACCCTCCCTCACCCAAGTCACCCGCCACTATCCATACAAAAGATCTTGCTTCCTACTTCAAGGATAAGATTGACAAGATCAGAGATGAATTGGTATGCTCCAACTCAGTTGGTGATCTGCTCAATTCCATACCTGAGCCCTCTGATGCATTTACTTCATTTGATCCCACAAATTAAGATGAATTATCTGCACGTTTCTCTTCCTCCCACTCTACTACCTCTCCTCTGGACCCCATACCCTCACAAATTAGTAATAAGTAAATCTCTGTCTCCTGTGCTTATCCCAATCTTAACTAAAATCTGTAACCTCTCTTTCTCTACTGGTGTCTTTCCTTCTATGTTCAAACACGCAGTTATTACTCCAATTCTCAAAAAACAGAATTCTGATCCAAGCTCTCTCTCAAACTACCGTCCCATTTCTCAACTTCCATGCACCTCCAAACTACTTGAAAGACTTGCCTACACTCACCTCACACACTTTCTTAACTCGCACAACTTACTGGACCCGCTTCAGTCAGGCTTTCGTGCCCAACACTCCACAGAGATAGCACTGACTAAAGTTGAGAATGATCTGGTCACTGCTAAGTCTAAAGGCCACTATTCACTACTAATTCTTCTAGATCTCTCTGCTGCTTTTGACACTGTTGACCACACACTTCTCATACAAACACTACAATCCCTAGGTCTTAAAGACACAGCCCTCTCTTGGTTCTCATCCTACCTATCTAACCGCTCCTTTAGTGTTCATTTCTCTGATTGTACCTCCTCTTCGCTACCTCTTTCAGTTGGCGTACCTCAGGGTTCAGTTTGAGGTCCTCTGCTTTTCTCAATCTATACCTCATCTCTTGGCAAACTAATCAGCTCCTTTGGATTTTGGTATCATCTGTATGCACAGGGCCGTTTCTAGACAATTTAGCCACCAGGGCGAAGAAATCAAAATGCGCCCCCCCCCCCCCCCCAAAAAAAAAAACATAACATGGTATCATAGAAATTGTGCGCGCCGTAGGCGCGCGCCGAAATAGGGGGTGTGGCTTAATTTTAAAAGGGGTGTGGCTTAATATAAGGCGTGGTCTAGCAGGAAAACAATTACCTTATATCACACTTTTGCAACCTGCATGACCAGACATTGGTTACTGCAGGAATTGTTATTGTCCTCCCGCACTTAAGTTGGCCGGCTGAAGGCCACACAGTGACCTAGTACGCCTCACAGATCAAGGCCAAACAATGACAGGCTACTTAAATCATTATACACTATTTATCCGTGATGACAATTACCCATTACGCCGTACACTGATATGACGATTACATATTACGCCGCACACCGTGATGACAATTACACATTATGTCGCACACCGTGATGACAATTACACATTACGCCGCACACCATGATGCCCATTAGACCCCACAATGTGATGGCAATTACACAATACTCCCCACATCGTAATGCCCATTACACATTATGCCCCATGTGCCGCTGCCGCACAACTGATGCCGTTTACTAATATGCCCCCACAGTGCCAGCTATGCCCCCACAGTGCCACAAATATATGCCCCCACAGTGCCACAAATATATGCCCCCACAGTGACACAAATAAATGCCCCCACAGTGCCACAAATAAATGCCCCCACAGTGCCACAAATAAATGCCCCCACAGTGCCACAAATAAATGTCCCCACAGTGCCACAAATAAATGCCCCCACAGTGACACAAATATTTGCCCCCACAGTGCCACACATATGCCCCCCACAGTGCCACAAATATATGCCCCCATAGTGCCAGATGTGCCCCCACAGCGCCACACATATGCCCCCACAGTGCCACAAATATATGCCCCCACAGTGACACAAATAAATGCCCCCAGTGACACAAATAAATGCCCCCACAGTGCCACAAATAAATGCCCCCACAGTGCCACAAATAAATGCCCCCACAGTGCCACAAATAAATGCCCCCACAGTGCCACAAATAAATGCCCCCACAGTGCCACAAATAAATGCCCCCACAGTCCCACAAATAAATGTCCCCACAGTGCCACAAATAAATGCCCCCACAGTGACACAAATATTTGCCCCCACAGTGCCACACATATGCCCCCACAGTGCCACAAATATATGCCCCCACAGTGCCAGATGTGCCCCCACAGCGCCACACATATGCCCCCACAGTGCCACAAATATATGCCCCCACAGTGACACAAATAAATGCCCCCAGTGACACAAATAAATGCCCCCACAGTGCCACAAATAAATGCCCCCACAGTGCCACAAATAAATGCCCCCACAGTGCCACAAATAAATGCCCCCACAGTGCCACAAATATATGCCCCCACAGTGCCAGATGTGCCCCCACAGCGCCACACATATGCCCCCACAGTGCCACAAATATATGCCCCCACAGTGACACAAATAAATGCCCCCAGTGACACAAATAAATGCCCCCACAGTGCCACAAATAAATGCCCCCACAGTGCCACAAATAAATGCCCCCACAGTGCCACAAATAAATGCCCCCACAGTGCCACAAATAAATGCCCCCACAGTGCCACAAATAAATGCCCCCACAGTGCCACAAATATTTGCCCCCACAGTGACACAAATGTATGCCCCCACAGTGACACAAATGTATGCCCCCACAGTGCCACAAATATATGCCCCCACAGTGCCAGATGTGCCCCCACAGTGACACAAATATATGCCCCCACAGTGCCAGATGTGCCCCCACAGCGCCACACATATGCCCCCACAATGCCAAACTCACTTCACTGCCTCTGCTGCCTCTGCTGCCGCTGCTGCCGCTGCTGCTGCTGCTTCCGAGGGGAGGGGAGCGCATCGTGCCTCTCCTTCCCCTTCAGTGTGTGTACCTGAGCTGAGCCGTCAGCCATTCATACCTCGCGCCCGAGCTCTGATTGGCTGACAGCGACAGCCCAGTGACGTGAGCGAGGGGAAGGAGAGACGCACAATGCGTTCCCCTCCCCTTTCCAGGGAAATCTCAGCCTCCGCTTATGCACTGTCGTGCGTGGAGTCGGACCGGCCGGGGACACAGAGCGGCGGAGGAGGAGGAAGGGAGGAGGAGGCGGCGGCTACAGCGGCGTTAGCGGCGTTGGGGGAGACTGCCGGGCGCCCTGGCTGTTTCAGAGGCGGACAAGCCGTGCGGCGCCCCGGGCTGCTGCACGGCTTGTCCGCCTCTAGAAACGGCCCTGTGTATGCAGATGATACTCAGCTCTTCCTATCCTCCCCGGACCTGTCCCCATCTGTATTGAGCCATGTCTCTAAATGCCTTTCTGCTGTTTCATCCTAGATGTCATCTCGCCACCTCAAACTATTTCAAAAACAGAATTAATTATATTTCCGCCAATAAATAGTAGTTACCAACCTGATATCTCTATTGCTGTTGAGAAGATGACAATCACTCCTACCTCTCAAGCTCCCTGCCTAGGTGTTATCCTTGACTCTGAGCTTTCCTTTGTACCCCACATTCAATCTGTCTCAAAATCATGCCACATGCACCTAACAAAACATATTTAAAATTCGCCCTTACCGTACACAAGACACTGCAAAAGATCTAATCCATGCTCTCATCATCTCACGCATTGATTATTGCAATAGTCTCCTTATTGGCCTTCCCCAGTACAGACTCTCACCACTACAGTCCATCATGAATGCAGCTGTGAGGCTGATATTCCTAGCCAGACGTTCATCGTCTGCAAAGCTACTCTGTAAGTCACTTCATTGGTTACCTGTATTCTACCGTATCCAATAGAAAATATACTACCTTTTGACTGTCTGTAAATACTTTCTGTCTGTTTGTTGTATCACTGTCTCCTTTGTAAAGCGCAATGGAATATGCTGCGCTATATAAGAAACTGTTAATAAATAAATAAAATAGTATAGGTCGACAGGAAAAAGGTCGACATGAGTTTTTCACAGGGTTTATTGACATTTAAGTTGAAATAGGTCAACATGGACATCACGGATAGTGTAATGGCGCTAACTGTGTGGAGTTTGTATATTCTCCCCATACTTGCGTGGGTTTCCTCTGGGTACTCAGGTTTCCTTACGGTTGGTTAATTGGCTCCCAAGAAAATTAACCCTAGAATGTCTGTGTACTTGTACAAGTGGTAGGGAATATAGATTGTAAACTCCACTGGGGCAGGGAGTGATGTGATCGTTCAACTATTCTCTGTAAAGCGCTGCGGAAAATGTGTGCGCTATATAAGAAACTGTTAATAAATAAATAATGGACACTGTAGAAGTGTACCACGTCCCCTCACAGGGCTCACTTCGCTCGCCATGCTTCGGGCACAGTATTGTAATCTAATGTAATCTAACTCTATGTCCACTTGGATGGTAAAGTATGAAAAAACGATCTATTGCCTGTGTCGACCTTTTGATCACATCGGCCTGAGGTACATCGACATTTTTATTTGTCGACATATGGCCTGTCAACCAATAGTGGTTGACCGATTGAATGTCTGCATTATTAGTATCGACCTGCTGACGGCATTCCATTTAAACTGGAGAGGATTATATTCAGTCAGTGTAGAAAATGAATCACCTTCGGATAATATACAGGGTATAATATGAATAAAGGCAGCCGTGGCTATGGATATGTGCCTGTAAGGTCAACAGTGCAGAGCACTCACTAATATTGTGGGGGAGACCCTGGTGAGATACATCCAATAGTAAATAGCCAAGGAGGTGATTGCAAGTCTATTCAGCATTATACTGAGATGGGAGTTCTAGCTCAGATGGGATGTTACTGTGAGCAACCAATCAGAATCTACTTTTTATTTATTTAGCCCCTTCTAGAAGATAATATATAGTATCTGATTGGTTGCCTATAGCAACATCCCATCTGAAATAGAACTCCCACCTTAGTATATTTACCCCAGAGAATAAATGGCTGGCCAGCAACATGATGGATGTATATATCCTGGTACGACCGCTGACTGGGATGAATTAATTCCATTAACATTAACATTAACAATGTTGACACCATTCACCTGGATCTAGGTGCAGATGCATGCTCCCTGTATGCACATACTGTACATAGCTTTTGCACAATATGGTACAGGTTGAGTATCCCTTATCCGAAATGCTCAGGTCCATAAGCATTTTGGATAAGGGATTTTTGGGGAATTTGGTAAAAAAAAATCATACTTACTTGGTCCCCTGGTGGTGCCCCGATGGTCCCCCGATGTCCACGGTGTCCACCGGCGTCCATGGCGGTCTTCAGGATCCTCTTCATCTGCATCTCCGGTCCCAGGGGTGCATTGTGCGCGAATGTGTCGGTGACGACACCGGCTCGCCTGCGCACTCGTGCAATGCATCCCTAGGACCGGAGATGCCATTGAGGAGGATCCCGGAGGCCGCTATGGATGGCAGGGGACACCGTGGACATTGTCGGACCATCGGGGCACCACAAGGAGACCAGGTAAGTCTGAAAAAATCATCAGGGATCAGGTAAGTATGAAAAAAAGGGTCTTAAGGACACCCCCCCCCCCCCCAAAAAAAAAAAAAAAATTATGAAAAACCAAGTTTTTCTGAATATTTCGGTTTTTGGAATACACTAGTGCAACATACAGTATTCAAAGCTATATGATTGGTTAATAAAATAGTGCAAGCAGAACATGTGCTCTGTTGCATGACGGATCTTGTGCTCTGTACATGACTGATCACTCTCTTGTGTGACATTACTACATTATAATTGTTTTCCTTTAAGTAGATGTAATTGGCGAGCATAAAGTAGTAATGTAATAGTAATTACATCACTGTTTTATGACATACTAGTGCTTCCTACACACCATACTTGTATATGACAGGACATGTCAGGCAGCATTCTGTAGGGAAGGAAATACGTTTAAAGAAAATATGCTGAGGAGCCTTGAAGCAATGTCCGTAAACTGAGTGGGTGCTTAAGTGCTGAAGATACCTGTCCCTCTGTCCAGGTGTCTTCCCTGGAGCCAAAAAATTGGCATCATCATACCAAACAACTCAGGTACAGAAAAAAGGCATTTTCAGAAAATAGATTTGTGGCACTAGCACCATCCAGGGGCCTATGGTCCAAAGTATTACCTTACTTTCCATTATCAGGCATTGGGGTCTATTCAACATGTTACACTCTCAAGCAGCGGTACTTAACACACAGTACTGCATTATATCACAGTGGTACAGTACTGTTGCAGTTCACTAATGTATACATACACCATGATACTGATCGAAACATTTTAGTGCCCTGCAATGTTAGGATTAGGTTTCGCCTGAAGAATAATGCTCTGGTGAAACTCTTCTGTGTTCTAGTGTAGGTTATTCAGAGGTGTAGTTTTCTTTTTTTTTATTGTAATGCCCCTTACACATTATGCAAGACACCATATTATGCCACACACCGTAATGCTCCTTACACAATATTTCCACACACTGTAATACCCATTACTCATTATGCCACACAAACCATAATGCCATTATACATTATGCCACACAAGCCATAATGACCATGAAACATTATGCCACACACCGTAATGCTTTATGCCACACACCATAAATCCTATTACATATAATGCCAGATACAGTTATGCTGCTGACACCATTTTATGTCCCACACACTAAAATGCCTCTTACAAATGATGGCCCTCAGTAATGCTGGCCATACACTAGTGTGCAGGGGTGTAACTAGAGCTTTGTGGGCCCCATAGAAAAATCTTGAAAGGGCCCCCATGAAAAAAAAATACACATCGGCCTCCACAGTACAAGTTTTCATCCGCTTGAGGGGACAGAAAGATGCAGGGCAATAGGGAGGACATAGATTTGATGATAGGTGGCAGAGAGGGGGTAGATAGACACTATGTGGTAGGGAGATGCAGGGCATTAGGGAGGGGATAGAGAGACGCACGGTGTTAGGAAGGAGATAGAGAAACACACGGCGTTAGGGAGGGGATAGAGAGATGCAGAGCGTTAGGGAGGGGATAGAGAGACGCAGAGTGGTAGGGAGGGGATAGAGAGACGCAGAGCGGTAGGGAGGGGATAGAGAGATGCACAGCATTAGGGAGGGGATAGAGAGATGCAGATCGGTAGGGAGGGGATAAAGAGATGCAGGGCGTTAGGGAGGGGATAGAGAGACGCAGAGCGGTAGGGAGGGGATAGAGAGATGCAGGGCGTTAGGGAGGGGATAGAGAGATGCAGCGCATTAGGGAGGGGATAGAGAAATGCAGAGCGTAAGGGAGGGGATAGAGAGAAGCAGGGCGTTAGGGAGGGGTTAGAGAGATGCAGACCGGTAGGGAGGGGATAGAGAGATGCACAGCATTCTGGAGTGGATAGAGAGACGCAGAGCGGTAGGGAGGGGATAGAGAGACGCAGAGTGGTAGGGAGGGGATAGAGAGATGCACAGCATTAGGGAGGGGATAGAGAGACACAGAGCGGTAGGCAGGGGATAGAGAGATGCAGAGCGTTAGGGAGGGGATAGAGAGATGCAGGGCGTTAGGGAGGGGATAGAGAGGCACAGAGCGGTAGGGAGGGGATAAATTGATGCAGGGCATTAGGGAGGGGATAGAGAGATGCACAGCATTAGGGAGGGGATAGAGAGACTAAGGGCATTCGGGAGGGGATAGTGAGACTCAGGGCATTAAGGAGGGGAAAGAGAGATGCAGGGTGGTAAAGAGGGGAGAGATAGAGATACGCTAGGTGGTGGGGAGGGGAAAGAGAGGCACTAGACAGTGGGGAAAGAGACACCAACAATCACCAAATACATATATAAAAATGATAAATTATTTAAAATTATACATATAAGCAGGGTAAACAGGCATAAACAAAAAAAACTTCCTCACCTCAAAGTGTTTGCAGCTGCTCCTCTGAAACCTTCTGGCTGCCACTATACAGAAAGAGACTCTCTCTGGTCGTGCTGGCAGACCAGGAGGGAGTAACCACCTCAGCCCGCCATTGCAGTCACTGCATGTGCTGGACGGGCCATGGTCATGCTGCTAAAGTAGAACTCGTCCTTAGCAATGAAGGTGGCCACCCGGACACCAACCCCCCCGCGTGTCAGCTGTCACACAGTCTCCCCGCCGGCTGGTGCCTGACTTAGAAGTTGGGCCGGAGCCTGGAACCACCCACAGTAGTGGTCAAGCGGATCCTCTGCCAGCTGCTGCCTAATATTAGATCAGCGCCGAGGTCATCCCAGAACCCCCCCCCCCCTCATAGGCCGCTGTCAGTCATGAGCAGACAACCGGACCCCACCTCCTGTCTACTACTCGGTAACCTGGACCCCTGCCAGCCGCTGCCCGACATCAGATCAGCGCTGTGGTATTCCTGGAAACCCCCCTACCACAGGCCGCTGTCAGTAATGAGCAGACCACCGGACCCCACCACCCATCTACTACCCCGTAACATGGACCCCCGCTGGCCGTTGTCCGACATCAGATCAGCGCTGCGGTCATCCCGGAAGCCCCCCTTCACAGGACGCTGTCAGTCATGAGCAGACCGCCGGACCCCACCGCCCGTCTACTACCCAGTAACCTGGACCCTCTGGGCCCTTCTAGATATTACCGGTGGTCTGGCACTGCTCTTCCACCAGGCAGGATATAATTATATATAAAAAAAAGAAAAAAACATATGAATGGTGCAGAGGGGAACTTGCTTGGCCCGTGCCCCCCCCCCCCCCCAGCCGCTGGGCCCCATAACAAGTGCACCCCCTCCACCCTCTATAATTACGCCACTGCTAGTGTGCTTTTGACACTTTATACCCGATCCCATCAGTTCGGGCTGAGAAAAATGGGCAAATCGCATGTTTTTGAACTTAAATCCAATCGATTTGCAGTCCTGCTTGCACGTCCGATCTCTGACTACGGCAGCCTCCTGATAGCGGGTAATGGGATCTGGCACTGCCTTGCTGTGTGTGAGAAACCTCTTATCTTTTTACTACTGTTATCCTCTGAATACTTAATAAACCAACCTACTGATGCAATGTGCTTACGCATAGTACTGTAGCAGTGTACGTAACCCCCAGTGTAGGTAACAAATTTATGTAGGTCAGAGAAATAGCTGGATAAAGGTAAAACATGAGTTCTGATAAAGATTGCCTCATTCTTGTGGCAAACATGCTCTATCTGTGTGTTCTTCCACAAAGTGGCAATTCCCATTTTAACCAGATTCACAAAGACAAGTAATTTACTCCCCTGCTGTCTCTCACATCATATTATTGTAGTTTTAGTGCAAGTTAACCCAAATTGTCTTTGCATGCTTGCATTCATATTAGGGATTACTATACAAGTAATATCCGCCGTTCCAGCCAGGGACGCAGCTCCCAGATCAAATGATGACTACTGGAATTCACAAAGCAGAACAAACAAAGCTGGTACAATTTATGCAGTGTTTTTACAGAAAATCAATGTTTCTGTTCAATACAGAAAGCACACCACACACAATTGTAACTTATATAGGTATAAGTATAGTAAATACACAAAGAAATAATTACATATATTCCCTTTCCTTGTGTACAGTTTGTATCATCTCCATCAATTTGTGCCTATTTTATTTGTTTCACTTCTACCTCACATCATAATTGCCTACCATAACTGTCTCCTCTCTGGGAGAAGCCCGGAGAGTGGACTCTCTTCAGAGGGGCTGGCTGTCATTAAGCCCTGCCCCATTAAGCCCCACCCAGTTCCTGTAACTGCCGCAATCTGTGGCTCTTCAGGGAGGGGGTGGTACTAAATGATGCTATTTCTTCCATTTTAGCCCCACCTCCTCTCCGGAGAGCCACAAATGCCGGTATCTGACCAGCAGAGAATGGGGATATAAAAAGCACCCTCCATTTTTATATATATATATATATATATATATATATATATATATATATATAAATAGATAGATAGATAGATAGATAGATAGATAGATGGTGGGCGGCGGCACTCAAAGAGACTTGTAAGTATAGTCAAAATCACATCTAAATTCACATATAAAAATCACATATAAAACAACACCATCCTGAGGAATGGTAGTTTCCATCTGGCCCCTTTGCACAAAGGGTTACCTTATTCGCAAATGCTTCCTGCTAAAAAGATCACTTTTGATCCTGAACAAGTTTCTGAGGTACATAAATCTATGGTTGAGAAATTTGTCATGAGGGGATACCCAAGGATCCAATATCCTTAAAGATAAGGTATTATCTATTCCACGCCAACAGCTTTTAAAAACTAAGGAGGTTGACAGTAACAGTGATTCAGCCACTAGGGTACCATGGGCTAACCATTATACCAGAGATTCTGTGTCCAATACCAAAATAAATTAAATCATTATGGCCGATTTGGTCCACTGATCGAGAACTTTCTTTATTACATGTTCCCGCATCCTCCCCAATTACACAAGGGGTAGGAATATTAGGGATTCCGTGGTTAAATTGGACATTAAAGGTTAGGACAAAACCCCTGTCACCCATTTGCTATCCAAGAGAAATGGCTGTCATCGCTGCCTTGGATGTACCACTTGCAGATCTATGTCCACTGGACATTATTTCAACCATCCCCATCCTGGGAAAAAGAGCTTCATAAAGTTTCCCCTTACTTGTTTCAGGGTTGAGGGATTGGATGAAGCCGTGTGAGGCTCAGGGACTGGAGACGGACCAGATGATGAAGGATTAAAATGTGCAGGTTTAATGAATGATTTCATATATAGCTGACAACTTCACTCAAATTTGTTAAGTGGCAGTTAGTGGTAAACAAAAAATAACACAGGCAAGGTACTTTGGGAAGAATAAAGCAACGTCTTGAAAATAAGTTCAAATGGGCAAGGAGGCTGGCAGAAAGACTGGTGGTGATGATGTTCCGGAAAGAAGGTGGTAATGATGGTAGGCACAAATGGATCCTTGGGCTGAAAGAAGATGGATAGTGAGTCTCTGAATGAAGGATCGAGAAGTGGTAGTGCCGGTAGCTCGGAAGTACGGGCTGGCTGCTGAACTTGGCAGAAACTATAGCGATGGGGTCCTAGGCAGCCAAATGAATCTGAGAACAGAGCAGTAGAGACAAGGGAACGAGGAGAGTCAGGAGTCTGCTAGTAGAACTGAACAGCTCAGAAGACTTTTTGTACTGACCCTGAACAGCCCTAGGCAGATCCCCTATATCCCTAGAGGGCGGCTGCCATTGGCTGTCAGGGTAGTATGGGCGGAAACCCCTGACCTGGCCCAATCTCTGTTCTGCCCTGAAGCAAGATGGCGGCGCCGGCCTCCCAGCGCCGCCAATCACAGACACAGCGCTGCACTCCCCAGCCTTCCCCGCTGCCATCCTCATGCCAGAAGCCGCTGCAGCCCGCTGTCCACAAGCCGGGAACCCACACACGCTAGCCATCGGCGGGCACGGACGGGTGAGTAATGTACCCGCCGTGTGCCGCGGCGGCGGTGTGTGTCAACTTGCACCTCTTCTTACGCTATAGATATCTTAACTTGCCCTTGTTGGGAAGACCCAAAGGAGTGTATGGCCCTACATAGGTCAGCCATACACCAGGCATTACCCAATGGCTTTAGTGATCAACCAGTGGCACGCCATTGTCTTATATTTTAGTGTAGCCAGCATTAGAACCATGATCATCGATCATGTCCCTCTTTGGCAGGGGGTGGGGGGTAATAGGAATAAGATTCACCAGGGATATTGAATGAGACGCTGGGGCTCCAGTGTTTCATTTGATTTCCTCTGGTCATACTTACATTATTGTTTATTTTTCTTTGTTTGTTCTTATTGTTCCCTTCCCTGTTGGAGTTTCAGCTCTTGCTGTGAGATTCTCACAGCTGTAGGATCCTGCTGCTTGGCCCTTGCTGTGCTCTATTTGGTTGGTTGTTTGAGATGCAGAACGTCTGATGAAGGTCCATAAGTGACGGAAACGTTGAGTATATCTTTACCCATGATGTTTTTTGGAGTGCTAAATACACAGCTTTTTATTTGCATTTAACAAACTGGAGAGTGCGTCCTTTTTCTTTATATACATGGACTCTTTTTGTGTTCTGGATGTTGTCACCCTAGAAGATGTTTAAGCTGGATGGAGTGCGGTCTTATGCTACATATATATATATATATATATATATACAGTTCTGGGGGGGGCGGCACTCCAAGCACCAATCCAGATGTCCAACAAAGGGTAAAGAAAGCGGTGCCCTTCCAACGGCAGCGCTGGGCTGTCAATATGCAGTGGGGGTGAATCGGCGGCACTCGCACAAATAAATCAGACCACACCAAGTGGATAACCCAACGTTTCGAGGCACGGCGGCCTCTTTATCAAGGTGCAAAAAACGTGAACAACACTTCAAACAGTGAACAATGACTTAAATACCTGCACAGATCCTTGTCGGGACTCGCGGCACGGTCCGGCGCCTCCGGCGGCCACTGATGACGTCACCCGAGTTCCGTCCCGGCCGGGAGCCCGAGAGGAATATCCCCACATCTACAAGAAAACATCAAAATAGTTGTGTTACATTGATATGTGTTATCGAATTATAAAATTATCGCAATTATTGTGTTAACATATTAAAACGATCTGTAACAAAAAGTGACAGTTTGCTGTGCAATATCCAGCAGTCCGCTCCAATATGGCGGCTGTTTTAAAGTGACAGTGCCTACATATTAAGTGCAATCGTGCATACAGAGAAACACATATAATGAACATACAACATACATACTATTACTCAAAAAATGTTAAAAACGTATTACAAGGCTGAAAACCAATTTATGTGAGATGCCTCACAAAAACCAATTTATGTGAGATGCCTCACAAATACCTATACTTAGGACTACATCTGTGGGATACTCTAAGAATGGAGATTCCACCTTTTTTGTCACTTAACTATCCTGGGCACTTATCATGTAAAAATTATGTTTAGAAACAACGGTAATCATGATATTGCTACATGGAGAATGGGTGACGGGCTGCTATGCATCCGTCTGCTAACATGATAATTATAAAAAATTATAAAAAATGTGATAGACCTGCATGTTCGTTTAGGCCTCTGGGAGCCAGAGTGTCCAAACGAAAGATCCATCGGCTCTCCAACTGGAGTAACCGAAGGGATCTGTCACCCCCTCTGGAAAGTGGGGGGACATGGTCTATTATACGGTATCTGACGGATGTTATACTATGTCTGGCCTCTGCAAAATGTCTGGCAACTGGTTGGTCACTGTGACCCGAATTAATGGCTAACTTGATGGCTGATCGATGACCAGCTGCCCTCTCTTTAAAGGTCCGATCGGTCTTCCCCACGTAGTGGAGACCGCAGGGACAGCTGATCAAATAAACCACGAACTTGGTAGAACAACCTACTCTATGCTTGATTTTAAATTTTTTGCCAGAGTAGGGATGGTAAAAAGAGTCACCCGGGGTCATGAAGCTGCAGGTGGTGCATCCGCAGCACCTGTAGCAACCCATTTTAGGTTTTCCTAAAAATGTGGGATTGGTTGGGAGTGGAAAGATTACATCGTTTTTAACTAAAAAATCTTTCAGATTTTTGCCCCGTGTATAGGAATTTAAGACCTTTTTAGATTGCAATGAGGGTAAGCTGGAATCTGATGTTATAATGGGCCAATGTGAATTAACTACTTGTTTAATATTGGCGCTGGCTGGATGAAATTTATTGACCCAGATGATCTTGTCATCTGTGGATCGATGGTTGGATTTGGGAATTAATGATTCCTCTCTGGTCATCTCTAGCACTCTGTTTTTAGTGGCCTCTAGTTCTTTCATCAGGTACCCTCGTGTTGCGAATTTATCGCACATCTTAGTAAGGGTCTCTTCCAAGTCGTCTGGTTTACTGCAGATGCGGCGGGCCCGCAGCATCTGCGAGAATGGTAATCCTTTTTTAAGTGGCGTGGGATGGAAGCTGCTGGCCAATAGTGTATTGTTCCTATCTGTTGCTTTTGTGAAGAGGGATGTAATTATCTGGCCATCCTGAATCCTGATGTGAACGTCCAAATAGTGGACAGATTGTGTACTTAATGAGTATGTAAATTTAACAGGGGATCCTGTATCATTATGGCGGAGTATCAAGTTTTCCAGCTCTTTATGGTCTCCTGACCAGAAGATCAGGAGATCATCTATGTACCTCAAATATAACGTTAATTTATCTTGCACCAGTACATTGTGAGTAAATAATTCCTGTTCTACTACAAACATGTAGGAGTTGGCTAGCGATGGGGCCACTGAGGACCCCATCGCACATCCCCTCAGTTGTAGGAAGAATTTGCCGTTGAAACGGAAATAATTCCTTTTTAAGGTTAGTTCTAACAATTTCAAGAAAAACGGGATGGATGGACCCGTGTATAAGATGTTATTAGAGATAAGACTTTCTACCGCATCCAACCCTGCCTGGTGTGGAATTACGGTGTATAGACTGGAAACGTCAACCGTCGCCATTACACAATCTGGAGGGAGCTCCGTGATGGCTGATAATCTCTGTAATAAAGAGTTGGTGTCTTTCAAAAAAGCGCTGTCACTTTGGACACACGGTTGTAAAAAATGGTCCAAGTAAATAGAAACCGCCTGATACAGAGACCCCCGAGCAGAGATGATAGGTCTGCCCGGGGGTTTCTGGGCGTTCTTGTGGACTTTAGGGATGGAATACATGATGGGAACAATAGGATGATTGACAGTTAACGCTTCTCTGGTATTAATGTCAATAATGCCATCAGTAACTGCCTTATTCAAAATTGAGTCCAATTCAGACTTGTATGTAATTGTGGGGTCCTTTGATAACACCTGGTAGGTGTCCCCATCCTGTAACTGGGCACTCAATTCTTGGACGTAGTCCTTGGTGTCCATGATGACTGTCCCCCCGCCTTTGTCGGCGGGACGGATGACTATGGAACAATCATTACTCAAATTTTTTAAGGCTTGCCATTCTGGTTTGGAGAGGTTAGACCTGATGGGCTGCGGATTATTAAGTACTGTACTGATATCCTGTTCCACAAGTCTTGTAAACGTCCTTATAGAGGGGTTAAATGTTTGTGGCTCAAATTTTGATTTCTTTTTTAGAATTTTAGGAAATGGTAAGGGTGCTGTCTCTGAAAGTTGATCAGGGGGTTTTGATTGAAAAAATTCCCTCAATTTTAATTGACGATTCAATTTGAACTGTTCAACTTTCACCATAAAGGGATCAATTTTCGTGGTCGGAACGAATTTTAAACCCTTGGATAGTACCTGTATTTCCGTGTGGGTCAATGGACGAGATGATAAGTTGAATGTTATTTCCTTATTTGACGGGAGGGTTGGAACCGGGTTTTGGTACCCCGACCTCTTATTCTGCCCCCCGCGGCGTGTGAATTTCCGAGATCTGGATTTGGATGGGAAGTATTGCGTACCCCTAAAGGGGGAAGACCTGGGTTGGTGTTAGACTGATCCATGTCACTATTGGAGGAATTATCATCTCGTGATGATTCCGCATCTCCACCTTTTCTATTGAAGCGAACCTGAGACCGCTTACGGAATGGACGGGTGGTTGTGTCACCCCCTGTTAGCCAGGGGTACACCATATGCTTGTCATAATCCAGGTTAACGCGATCTTTCTTATTTTTTTTGTACGCAATCAGTTCTTTTTTATACTTGTCCACCTGTAGGGTAAGCTTCTCCATCCAATTGGTTTCAATATCATTCGTCAACGTCGGACGATGCAGATTATCAAATTCTGTCAGTTTGCTGCGAATGGAAGCTAGTTCTCTTGTAACTTCTTCTATGACGGCCACCATCAGGTCGAATGAACATTTGTTCAGGATGGCCGTCCAAACTTTACAGAAGGGTATGCTGTAACGTCCTATAGTGGGGACATTTTTAACCCTAAAACCCCGCGGTATCTTTTTGTCCCGGACGTAGTCCGACAGAGTGACCCCATGGTAATAATAGTCCATCTCTCTTCTCCTAAGGTTGAGCCACTCATGGTATAATTGAATGTGGTCAGGAGTGCCAGTTGTGGATTGTAAATCCTCCTTAAATAGCAGGCGGTCATAGTCCGAGTCAGAATAACTGAACATTGCTCCAAGGGGTAATTCCACCCGAGTTTGTGATGGCAGCAATGGCTCAGTAATAGTAGACATGATGAAAAATTGGCCAATTTTTCATCATGTCTACTATTACTGAGCCATTGCTGCCATCACAAACTCGGGTGGAATTACCCCTTGGAGCAATGTTCAGTTATTCTGACTCGGACTATGACCGCCTGCTATTTAAGGAGGATTTACAATCCACAACTGGCACTCCTGACCACATTCAATTATACCATGAGTGGCTCAACCTTAGGAGAAGAGAGATGGACTATTATTACCATGGGGTCACTCTGTCGGACTACGTCCGGGACAAAAAGATACCGCGGGGTTTTAGGGTTAAAAATGTCCCCACTATAGGACGTTACAGCATACCCTTCTGTAAAGTTTGGACGGCCATCCTGAACAAATGTTCATTCGACCTGATGGTGGCCGTCATAGAAGAAGTTACAAGAGAACTAGCTTCCATTCGCAGCAAACTGACAGAATTTGATAATCTGCATCGTCCGACGTTGACGAATGATATTGAAACCAATTGGATGGAGAAGCTTACCCTACAGGTGGACAAGTATAAAAAAGAACTGATTGCGTACAAAAAATAAGAAAGATCGCGTTAACCTGGATTATGACAAGCATATGGTGTACCCCTGGCTAACAGGGGGTGACACAACCACCCGTCCATTCCGTAAGCGGTCTCAGGTTCGCTTCAATAGAAAAGGTGGAGATGCGGAATCATCACGAGATGATAATTCCTCCAATAGTGACATGGATCAGTCTAACACCAACCCAGGTCTTCCCCCTTTAGGGGTACGCAATACTTCCCATCCAAATCCAGATCTCGGAAATTCACACGCCGCGGGGGGCAGAATAAGAGGTCGGGGTACCAAAACCCGGTTCCAACCCTCCCGTCAAATAAGGAAATAACATTCAACTTATCATCTCGTCCATTGACCCACACGGAAATACAGGTACTATCCAAGGGTTTAAAATTCGTTCCGACCACGAAAATTGATCCCTTTATGGTGAAAGTTGAACAGTTCAAATTGAATCGTCAATTAAAATTGAGGGAATTTTTTCAATCAAAACCCCCTGATCAACTTTCAGAGACAGCACCCTTACCATTTCCTAAAATTCTAAAAAAGAAATCAAAATTTGAGCCACAAACATTTAACCCCTCTATAAGGACGTTTACAAGACTTGTGGAACAGGATATCAGTACAGTACTTAATAATCCGCAGCCCATCAGGTCTAACCTCTCCAAACCAGAATGGCAAGCCTTAAAAAATTTGAGTAATGATTGTTCCATAGTCATCCGTCCCGCCGACAAAGGCGGGGGGACAGTCATCATGGACACCAAGGACTACGTCCAAGAATTGAGTGCCCAGTTACAGGATGGGGACACCTACCAGGTGTTATCAAAGGACCCCACAATTACATACAAGTCTGAATTGGACTCAATTTTGAATAAGGCAGTTACTGATGGCATTATTGACATTAATACCAGAGAAGCGTTAACTGTCAATCATCCTATTGTTCCCATCATGTATTCCATCCCTAAAGTCCACAAGAACGCCCAGAAACCCCCGGGCAGACCTATCATCTCTGCTCGGGGGTCTCTGTATCAGGCGGTTTCTATTTACTTGGACCATTTTTTACAACCGTGTGTCCAAAGTGACAGCGCTTTTTTGAAAGACACCAACTCTTTATTACAGAGATTATCAGCCATCACGGAGCTCCCTCCAGATTGTGTAATGGCGACGGTTGACGTTTCCAGTCTATACACCGTAATTCCACACCAGGCAGGGTTGGATGCGGTAGAAAGTCTTATCTCTAATAACATCTTATACACGGGTCCATCCATCCCGTTTTTCTTGAAATTGTTAGAACTAACCTTAAAAAGGAATTATTTCCGTTTCAACGGCAAATTCTTCCTACAACTGAGGGGATGTGCGATGGGGTCCTCAGTGGCCCCATCGCTAGCCAACTCCTACATGTTTGTAGTAGAACAGGAATTATTTACTCACAATGTACTGGTGCAAGATAAATTAACGTTATATTTGAGGTACATAGATGATCTCCTGATCTTCTGGTCAGGAGACCATAAAGAGCTGGAAAACTTGATACTCCGCCATAATGATACAGGATCCCCTGTTAAATTTACATACTCATTAAGTACACAATCTGTCCACTATTTGGACGTTCACATCAGGATTCAGGATGGCCAGATAATTACATCCCTCTTCACAAAAGCAACAGATAGGAACAATACACTATTGGCCAGCAGCTTCCATCCCACGCCACTTAAAAAAGGATTACCATTCTCGCAGATGCTGCGGGCCCGCCGCATCTGCAGTAAACCAGACGACTTGGAAGAGACCCTTACTAAGATGTGCGATAAATTCGCAACACGAGGGTACCTGATGAAAGAACTAGAGGCCACTAAAAACAGAGTGCTAGAGATGACCAGAGAGGAATCATTAATTCCCAAATCCAACCATCGATCCACAGATGACAAGATCATCTGGGTCAATAAATTTCATCCAGCCAGCGCCAATATTAAACAAGTAGTTAATTCACATTGGCCCATTATAACATCAGATTCCAGCTTACCCTCATTGCAATCTAAAAAGGTCTTAAATTCCTATACACGGGGCAAAAATCTGAAAGATTTTTTAGTTAAAAACGATGTAATCTTTCCACTCCCAACCAATCCCACATTTTTAGGAAAACCTAAAATGGGTTGCTACAGGTGCTGCGGATGCACCACCTGCAGCTTCATGACCCCGGGTGACTCTTTTTACCATCCCTACTCTGGCAAAAAATTTAAAATCAAGCATAGAGTAGGTTGTTCTACCAAGTTCGTGGTTTATTTGATCAGCTGTCCCTGCGGTCTCCACTACGTGGGGAAGACCGATCGGACCTTTAAAGAGAGGGCAGCTGGTCATCGATCAGCCATCAAGTTAGCCATTAATTCGGGTCACAGTGACCAACCAGTTGCCAGACATTTTGCAGAGGCCAGACATAGTATAACATCCGTCAGATACCGTATAATAGACCATGTCCCCCCACTTTCCAGAGGGGGTGACAGATCCCTTCGGTTACTCCAGTTGGAGAGCCGATGGATCTTTCGTTTGGACACTCTGGCTCCCAGAGGCCTAAACGAACATGCAGGTCTATCACATTTTTTATAATTTTTTATAATTATCATGTTAGCAGACGGATGCATAGCAGCCCGTCACCCATTCTCCATGTAGCAATATCATGATTACCGTTGTTTCTAAACATAATTTTTACATGATAAGTGCCCAGGATAGTTAAGTGACAAAAAAGGTGGAATCTCCATTCTTAGAGTATCCCACAGATGTAGTCCTAAGTATAGGTATTTGTGAGGCATCTCACATAAATTGGTTTTTGTGAGGCATCTCACATAAATTGGTTTTCAGCCTTGTAATACGTTTTTAACATTTTTTGAGTAATAGTATGTATGTTGTATGTTCATTATATGTGTTTCTCTGTATGCACGATTGCACTTAATATGTAGGCACTGTCACTTTAAAACAGCCGCCATATTGGAGCGGACTGCTGGATATTGCACAGCAAACTGTCACTTTTTGTTACAGATCGTTTTAATATGTTAACACAATAATTGCGATAATTTTATAATTCGATAACACATATCAATGTAACACAACTATTTTGATGTTTTCTTGTAGATGTGGGGATATTCCTCTCGGGCTCCCGGCCGGGACGGAACTCGGGTGACGTCATCAGTGGCCGCCGGAGGCGCCGGACCGTGCCGCGAGTCCCGACAAGGATCTGTGCAGGTATTTAAGTCATTGTTCACTGTTTGAAGTGTTGTTCACGTTTTTTGCACCTTGATAAAGAGGCCGCCGTGCCTCGAAACGTTGGGTTATCCACTTGGTGTGGTCTGATTTATTTGTGCGAGTGCCGCCGATTCACCCCCACTATATATATATATATATATATATATATATATATATATATCTGTGTATATATATATATTTGTCCAGAGATCTGCACACTTATCCAGGTAGTGTACAAACATGGGGTGCTCCCCTAAGGAAAGTCAAATTCCAAATATAACAAGGTCCGGGTTTTTAAGCCAGAGAGGGCACTCACCACCACAGCAGGTAAAAATTCTATTTATTCAAAGAAGATCACATCACATAGTCGACGTTTCAACCCCGTAGGGCCTTTGTCAAGACAGGTACAGAGCTTTCCAATGTGTCACCACCGCCAGCCAGACGTTTGCACATAATAAGAATCACCGTACATGAAGTGGTTACAGGTGAGTACCAGTGTTGCCAATTCTATCACAAAGTCAGTTGGGGGTCCTTGTGTCCAACAGGGTGCAGAGTATTTGTAATCCATCTGTGTGGGGTATGACAGTATATAAAGAGTGGACGTCCACGGTCACTAAAAACAGGGGTCCAGAAGTGATGTCAGTCTCTTTTAGTTTTGCAAGGAAATCAATAGTGTCTCGGATGTAACTTTCACTCTAGGTGATTAAAGGTTGCACAAATTTATCAGTGTATATTGATAATGGCTGTAGCAATGAATTCCTGGCAGAAATGATAGGTCTGCCAGGCAGCTGAGTTACAGATTTATGGATCTTGGGGATAGTGTAAATGATGGGGCACACCGGGAACTCTACTGTCAGAAAATCAGATGTTTGTTTGTCGATATGTTTGGCCAAAAAGGCCTTAGCTAACGTCTCGTCCACTCTCTGTTTAAAGGTCGGAATGGGATTGGAGGGTAGCTTCTGAGAGGTCTGACTGTCAGCTAATTGGAGTAATATTTTGGAGTTATAATCATTCCAATTTTGATCCACAATCGCTCCCCCCTTGTCAGCCACTCGCAAGACCGCTAATCTTTGATTGAAAGTAATCACATGAAATAATTTCTTTTTGTGGCGAGTGTTTTTTCCTACCTTGTGTAGGAGTATTGGTTTTGTAGATTTGGGCACAGGCATGCCTGGAGTCCTTAAAAACACCCCACCCATGCCTTAAGTTTATGTGCGAGTGCAGGCTTTTTGTGGATCTATATAAATATATTTGTTCCTGCACCTTGACAAAGGGGATCACCCCCGAAACGTTGAAGATTGGAAATATACCACCTGTTTATAAAACCCACTGCGTGCCGCTGTTTGTGTGTACCTTGGTACCTTGGTACCTTCACGCTATATATGTATATATATATATATATACACACACACATATATATATATATATATATATATATATATATATATATATATATAAAGTAAAATATAAATATTAGGTAAGTGTGAGGCCTACTTACTTACCTGGAGTGGCCAGGAGGATCCTGAATATTGGGACCCAGGGCTGGGTTAAGCTTTCAGCGGGCCTGGGTCCCTTTAGACAGGGGGCCCCTCCCACTTGTCATTGTCACTGGCCGCAAACTGCAAGGGAGAATATTACACTGTCAAAACACAGAGTAAAGGCAGTGTAAACTTGGTCAATGGGTAACAGCAAAGGGGGGTGATAACTATATAAATATATATATACCACATGTACCTTGCTCTGTAGGAGCCCTCACAGGCTCAGCGCTGTCTCTGACTCAAAACCTTCCCATGACGAGGCCACTGCTGCTGTTGTCCTACATGGCCTTGAGAAGCATGTGATGAGCTCCACCAATCAGAGCTCAGCACACGCCTCTCAGCCTCTGACCTATTGTGCAGTCTCATGGGACTCTGCACAAAACTTTAGTTAAAAAAACAATAATAATAAAAAAAATACATGCAGACCACAGGGGGCCCTAAGATAGAGGGGACCCCAGGGGTACTGACGCCCCCTGAGCCCCCCTTAATCCATCCCTGTTGGGAACCCCTCCCGACCCACCCAGAAGGGCGGGCAAGACTGAAAATGGTGAAAGGCTCAATGGTGAAAGGTCTTTTGCAATCCAAATCCCTGTCTCTTTATAGTTAGATGGTTGTCCTTTAGCAAAGCTTTCACAGCACAGTTGTCTTAAGCATATAAACATAGAATTTAACGGCAGGTAAGAACCACTTGGCCCATTTAGTCTGCCCATGTACACGCACACACTTACACACTAACAGTTGAGTAACTTAATATTTGTAGTCCCCCCCGTTTGTACTACCCAATGGGGGAAAATGTATGTACAGATGGGGCTGGCTTCATCTTTGCAGGGCTGGCGTTTCTAACGCCAGCCCCGCCATCACGCCAGCCCCGCCAGTGGGCGCGCACGAGACGCTAGCGCGCCCCCTGGGCAACGGAGCCTGCCTCCGGTCCCCGCCATCGCCGCCCCGAGCGCCCCCTAACCCTGCCCATCTTCCTGAAGCGGAGATGGGCAGGGACACGCAGCGTCGCCGCCGAGAGACTGGGACGCACGTGCGTGTGCGTCCCAGTTCAGTGAAGGTCCTGCCGCCGGCGCTCGCCAGCGTGGAGGGTCTGGCGAGCCCCGGCCAAGAATGGCAGGGGCTCCATCTGTAGCACATGTTACTTTGACAGGAAAGGTTGCCCCCCTCAATTCTGGGCCCCATAGCAGCTGCACTCCCTGCACCTATGGTAGTTACGCCCTTGCACATTGCCCTTGTTCATTTTTGTCAGAAGCCATTTAACCTACAAGTATATTTTGGGATTGTGCCTAACCCCTTGATGGAACAGCTGCCTGGATATGAGCCTGATATGAGCTTGTCCCAGCAAAGAAGTTGGCTGTAAAGTGATCGGAATCACTACCACTTTACCACTGCCTAAAACACTTTGCATTAGGCCATACATGCATATATGCAAAATGCAATCCATGGGAGGAGAGCAGGATGGAGGCTGCTGGGGTCACATCAGAGAATCACTCTCTGGCAATAATGCCTCCTCAGGGACAAAGCTGATCCATGCTCAGAAAATCAAAGCTTTTAAGAGCTTGTCCAACTACTCCAAGAAACAGTTCCCATTGCTAATAGTTGCCATTTATTATTTGCAAGAATGCTATTTATGCATGATTTCAGGGGAAAAACCTTTCATATATAGGTCCTAGTGTGAACGGTGCAGCCCTGTCTCCATTACTCCTGCTTACCTGACTTGGTAACTGATGCCCCTGCCCTGCAACCTAACCTTTAATATGCATGGTAAGCTCATGAAGTAGGGGCATCAACAACTAGGGCAGATTAAAAAGTGCTTTTCCCTGCATTGGTTATAGGCGCAATGAGCCCTATGGCTACATGCATATTCAAATACGGTTTCCTATAGCCACTTATATGGTTCCACGTGTAAGACACAATACACGGGCAAACCCTGAAAAGTATCAGTCTTTTCATCAACAAGTAGCTTTAATGAACTGCTTTGGGGGTTATTTACATGTAGTAGTACACATCCACACTTATAGGTCTTAAGCGGTCTGCACACGGGGAGATTTGCTGAGCATTCTGAGTGATGGTAGATTGCCTAGAACACTCAGCAAGATCACTTAGCACACAGCGATGTGTCAGCACCCTGTGCTGAGCAATCTGTCAGGGCCAGTGTTCTCTGGTAAGAACACTGACCGGCGATTAACTAGATTCATCCAGCATGCTGGATATTAATCGTCGGGCGATAGCGACACGCAGGGCCACACATCACTATCACATACCTCCAACTTTCAACTAGGTGGAGGGACATTCACAAGCTTGGCTCTCCCGTGAGGCCATGGTCCATTTTAGCCGCTGTGGGGACGTGCCCCCAGCCCCCAGGGCTGAATGAATAGATGCTGTGCGCGTCTATTCAGGGTGACGGGGGGGGGGGGGACTCCCAACTGCCGCCCAACCGCCACCCCTACCGCGGGACACTGCCAGCCCTGTGAGGGATGCAGGAACGTCCCAAAAAACAGGACGTTTCCGCGATAAGCGGGACAGTTGGCAGGTATGCTATAGATACTTAGATTGCTTAGAAAATGCCCTGAAATAGCCCCATGTGTAGGCCACACATGGGGAATGCTTTCACATTCTTTCCTTTTTCAAAAAAAGACCAGCATGCTGTTATCTTATCATTAATAGTTTCCAGTCCTCCCGATAATAATCTCTAGGTTATGTACAGTATGCCTTTCTGAAACACTTTTTGTTTATAGTATTTTTGTTTTTCATGTCTTGTGAATATATTTATCCTTTTCTGCATGTCCAACATTAAACCACAATTTGATGTATTATTGCTTTAATCACTCATACAGGTTTGCAATGCACAAGAAGACATTTTTCCTTGCTTATAAAGTATTTTGTTTATTCCCGCTTGCAAAAATGTTCCTTTTATGAAACAAACTCACGTCTGCATGCACCTTACATCTAAGGAGATCTAGTCCAGTTTCTATTTCTGTGCTTTCAGGCAATAGCTTGGGGACTTTCTGTCAGTGCATAAGTGATTGTAAGAATGCTCTCTAGGCCATAGGGATGTGACAGATACACAGGCAGAAAGCTTTTCAGCTTGACGTTTTACAGAACTAGCATTAACAAGGAGACCAATGGTATTCAACAATATTCTCATGATAATCATCATTAACCAACAAAAAAACAAAAACAAAAAAAATGCATACATTAAAACGGAATACAAAATCGTTCTGCTGGCTACATGTGATTTAAATTAAAGACTTTTGCAGACTTGAAAAGTGACTTTATATAATGTAATAATTTTCCGCCTTCATCCAGGCACGTTCTTTACCCTAATGTATTGAAATGGAGGAGATCTGTGAATGTCAGTCACTGCCCCCTCAGGTTCCTCCTGATCTGCAGAGAGGCAGCAGGATACATAAATACACCCATTTGAAAGGATGGAAATTGATTTTCTTCTGAGGTTTGGACAGGAAGAAATACTGAATAAAAACCCCAACAGATTTTCTTGTAACCCACGTGAGAATGATCTAATCTTTTTGCAGCTGTGTCTCTGACATCCTTAACTTATTTGCTTAGAGCAAAGAAAGTATTGCATTTTAAGGGTATTTAAAGGACTATCTAGCAATAGTCTGTTTCAAAAGAAAATCACTTTAATAAAACAAAGGTGAGGTAACTGAGCGTTCAAGAGTGTAACTGCCAAAGGTGCTGGGAGTGCAACTGCTATGGGGCCCACAACTAAGAGGGGTCACCTTTCTATACATTTTGCTATTTGGCCTACAAATATCTAGTTACGCCACTACACAAAACCTCCTAAAACCAATAGTAGATACTATGTAGGGTCACAGTTAATATACAATAAAAAAAGTCAAAAACAACAATGTTTTTAATCACAGTGTTTGCAGATATAAACACATATCCCCAATAGTGTTCGGTTTCTTCTTACAACATCCATTTGGGAAGAAATCATTATCACAAATAGTTTTTGGAGTCGCCTCCTTGATTCGAACAGGTGTGATTATTGACTTGTTCCCAAACGTGATTTGTCATAAGACTTCATCAGGGGTAAGGTCTAGATCTGGGATAGCCAACTTCAGTCCTCCAGAGCTACCAACAGTTAATGTTTTCCAGATCTCCTCACAGAAACACAAGTGAAGTAATTAGCTCCACCTGTGGATCTTTTAAAATGTGTCATTGAGTAATGAGTGCACCTATGCAGCAGCTAGATGGTCTGGAAAATGTGAACTGTTGGTAGCTTTCGAGGACTGGAGTTGGCTACCACTGGTCTAGATGGTAAGAATGATCAGTTAGTCTAACTAATCCAAATAAAGGACCAGCTACTACCTTCAGGTCATTAACACATACCAAGGGTGGGATGTAATAGGGTGTGATCTTTTTTATTTTTTTGGTTAAAAACAGCAAAATTCTTACATTTTCCCAAACATTGCACATGTAATAGTGTGCATTTTGCAGTAAAAAAAAATCACACTTTTGCATCCAGATCATGCTGTGGGACTACAAGTCCCAGGCAGCCCTTTAATGCCCCGCATGCTGAGACTTGTGGTTCTCCAGGTCCCTGCATGGGAGTGAGGCTTGTTGGGACTTGTGGTTTGACAGCCCAACCCAATGTTATTATTTGTTGGGAGAATAAAATAGTGTGCCAAGCGTAGCGAGTGCACTGTGCCCAAAGCATGGCTAGCGACATGGACACTTTTTTAGTGTCCATGTCGATGGTGTCGACATTCGGGACAACAAAAAAAGAAACACCACATGTCGACCTTTTGACTGTCAACCTTCCTCATGTCGATCTAATGACCCTGTTGACCTAATGACCCTGTCGACCTAACCCCATGTCAACCTTCAGTCATGTCAACCTTCATGCATGTCGAACTAGTGGTGTCGACCTAATGCTTGTCGACCTAGTTGCTGTCTATCAAATGATCCATACCCAATAAATCAGCCCAGCACCCGTAGCCCAGGGGTGCCGGGGACAGCACGTTGCCCAGGGGTGCCCGGGGCCACGCACGTAGCCCATGGGTGCCGGTTCGATCTGACAGATGGAATCCCGGATTGAATACTCCCTTAAATAGGCAACTACAAATGGGCTTAAAATGGGCAACTGGTGTCTCTCTAGAAGGATTGAGACAGGTGCCTTCAAAATGATGTTGTTGAGCCCACAAAGCTGTGCCCTGAATGAGAGCCCATAGATGAAATCTGCTTGTTGGCATTGCCCAAGTACAATGAACCAAAGAAACTGAAAGCAAATCCTACAGGGAAATTAGATTTTTTGGGAGTGGTAATTATTATTATGAAAGGGTGTGCACCCTTAAAGCGGTAATCATATACACTTCAAAACCAGGTTGATTTTGCCATGTAATTGTTTGCCGCTTTAAAAAAAAAAAATGGAAAAACTGTCCCGAATTCTCTCACTTTCTGATTCTTACACCCTATTAAATTTGACCCTTGATTGGGAGCATGGAATTGAGATTTTTAAACTTGTTTAATATTCCCAATTCCCTGAACAGGAGTTTATTTCAGTTATACCCTGTATAGAAAGCTTTTGAGTACTTGATGATGTCTAGCAAAAGGGTGGTTATACTGAGACTGAAGATAGAAAACATCAAGGAATATGATGGTCTTCCCATAACTGCCTTTAACTGAATTTCCAAATAAATCAACATCTGAACAACAGACATAAAATGTGAGATTGCCAGGGCCGGAAGCAAGGTGTTTTGGCTCCCAAAGCAAAACCTCAGTTTACTGCTCCCACCACCTCTTATACATCATATACACATAGGTGCCGATTTATGATTTTGCTGGTGAGTGTTCAAGCCAAAAATATAGGGGAGTGGCTTAATGGGGAAGGGGCGTTGCCACAAAATAATAACAAATTTAAATTACGTAGTACAGTTGTCTCCAATATTGAAATTATGGTAGCAGTGCCAAATACATAAATGCCCCCACAGTGCCAAATACATATATGCCCCCACAGTGCCAAATACATAAATGCCTCCACAGTACCTGTGCCGGCAATGAGGGAGGCAATGAGGGAGGGGGAGTGCGGTGGGACATGGGCGGAAGGGCTGCTGCTGAGATAGTCAGTGTGGGCTATATTCACAGCATGCACAGAGCACGCACATGCTGGCCTGCCTCACATCCACCTTTTGCTCTTCCCGGCATACTGTTTCCAAGGCGGCAGGTCCAGCGATGCGGGTGCTGCAGCCGCAAATTAGCAAGTTAATACAGCGGCCCAGCAGTGGGACTTGGGTCCGTGGGTGCTCATCAATTTCTGTGGGTGCTCCGGCCCTTTAGCACCCACAGAATCGGCATCCATGCATATACATACTGACTTTTCAGACCCTTAAATGGAAGTTCCACACCTGCCATCTGTATTAAGTTCAACATGGATGCCTCTCTCAGAGTGAGCTTTAATTCTGTAATAGTCAGACTCAGAGTGCCCCCAGATTCTGTAGACCCTGGACAGCTGCCTAAAGCTGCCAAATGATAGACCTGGAGATTCCCTAAGAAAATTCTATAAAATAGTTTAAAAGAGCAAAATTCACAGAATGAACAAAGGGGAAGGAACCAGGAGAGTGGCAAACCCACATGGCTACAAAAACCGCTGCTCTAATATGCTTTGTATAGTCCAAAAGTAAAAGTAAGAGAATTAAAATTCTAATATTTAAAAATATATATATATATTTTTTTTATTGAAGCATTGTAGAAAATATACAATCAAGACATAACACGACACAGTAAGTCTTGTACAAGAGATTAAGATGAGTTACCCATTCTGTCCAAAATACAAAAATCACAATTTATCCAAATACATAAAAATAAAGTTGGACAGCATGAATAACAATTATAATCTCAAATTCTATTTTAAGAATAGAGAACAATACACAGTTATTGGGCCCAGGTACAGAACAAAGGTCATGGCTTAAGGTGGAAGCAGTGTCCATTTTTAATTATATGTGGTGTGTTTGTACTTCTGTTAATGGAGCAGATGTATTAAGCCTGGTGAAGAGATAAAGTAGAGATAGAATGAAAGGAGATAACGCACCAGCCAATCAATTGCATTTGAAATATGACCTTTGGGAGTTGATTGGCTGGTGCGTTATCTCCTTCCATTTTATCTCCACTTCATCTCTGCACCAGGCTTAATACATCTACCCCAGTATATACATCAGTCCACATTTAAAAAAAGATTTTTTGTTAATAAAAATGTTCATAAAAATGTTCATAAAAATATTCATAACACTGTATTTAGTCATGGAATTCATGAACTTCTACAAAAGGGTGGACGACAGGATCATAGCACCTCTGTAAAGATGGGATTCTGTATAATAATGGAAGCTAAATCAAGGTAAAAACTGAAACCCAAGCTTCTTTCTTTCGTTATAATTTATCAAATAGAAATGTCAATATCAATTGTTTTTCAGCACGGAGATTGGATTACTTCATGTCATTCTGGATTGGGACTACTTAAAATATATACAAGTAACAATAGGATTAAGAGAGTACTGTTAACATGAAAACTCGACAAATCCCCGAGGACACAAACAACTTGTGTTGTTGACATTAACAGGATTTTAGCTGACATCTCTTGGGATGATGATACTATACAGTACGCCAAGTCTACAAGACAAAATTGCAGTCGCTTTAATTTGCTGACACATTAGACTAGCAGTTAACCGGCTAACCACAAAACTTATAAATGGAAGAGACAAGTCACAACATAAAACTTCCCAAATATGCTCAGAGATGCAGTAGTGATTATGTCACTGCAGAACTTTGATCACTCAAAAAAGACACACCTATTACACTAATGAACTTTGTGGTACTGCAACACATATTGCAGCAAGTTTCCTTAGAAACCCACCAAAGTTAATATGCCAAATAAAGCATACATTCATAATAAATTGTAAAAGAGCTAAAATATTTTTTTAATATGCCTCTAAACATACAGTATCTATCTATAACACAAAAATTGAATACTAAAAGTAGTGCATGAGTAAAATCCAAATTACAATGTACATGTGTTATTCTAGACCAGGGGTCCTCAAACTATTTTGCTCTGGGACCCCATCAGACAATAAAAATTATTACAGGACCCCAGCAAGATACTGCAGAAGGTCATCAAATCACATGTGTAGTCAGCAGACAGCACATGTATGGCAGCATTGTGGAGGCACAAAATGATGAGAGGAGTCTAAAATCATAGACAATTCAACAGATTTTTCAGACTCCTTGAATTACTGGCTGAGATTAGAGAAGTCATCAGCCTGATGGTCAGCAACATGGAGTTGCGACCCCCAAGGTGAGAAGGTCAGGACCCACTTTGGGGTCAGGACCCAAAGTTTGAGAACCACTGTTCTAGACCATCTTTGAGAATATCAGAAATAAAATAGTTTATCTGTTTTTGATTTCCTTCTTTAATATCATTATATAATAAAGTAATTGTTCAAATCTACTACGGGTGTGGGCTGTCACGTGGGCGAAAAATGATGTTACCCCATGTTGTGTCATTATCCAGAGGGAATGTGCAGAATTATGTTTGTCATTAGTATTTATCAACATATAAGAGCTACTCATAACGTAACTAATTGTTTGTAAATATATATCATTTACACATATAGTTACATTTTTTTATAATTCAATAGTTTTTATTGTTTTTACATAAGGAAAAGAACCCGCTAAACAAACTGGCGGACACTTCAATATACATATGGTAAGAGTGACATAGTACGTGAAAAAAACACACACAAAAAAAAAACACAGTAAAATGATAAATCAGCATATATTAATTACAGGATGTACAGAGCACTTCCTGCATATGATATTATATCAGAAATACCCGAAGGCGTCATTTGGGTAGTATCTAATGGATTAGAACAGGAGTGTATGTGGTACAGACGTATCATACTTTACTGTACAAAGTCACTCATTCCAATTTATAGGAAGAATATGTACATACCAAATCATAGGAAAATATTCAAAAACTATATTGGCATTAAAGTGTCAACAACCCAAAACAAAACCCCCCATTAAAGAAAACCATCCCTTAACCCCCCAACCTGTATGACCTATCCCCAACGCACATATATTACATACAATATAGTCATAGAAAAAAAAGGCAGGATATACAGTAGTAATATCAGCAGACACACAAAAGAATAAAAAATAAAAAAATAAATCAAATTAACTTAAAGCAGGATGTGCTAAAGTTAACAAAATATAACTTGAAGCGGTCGCATTCGGAAAAGGCCTTTCCATTAGTTGGATAAAGTAGACCTTCAGTCTGGCCACCTGCAATCATTTTGTTATGGGGTAATTATAGTACTGGTCCCATACAGTCCAACATGTATGTCATCGCGCGTATAAGAGCTAAGTGATAGAGATTTTAAAAGAACCAACAGAGACCATGGTAATATTATGGGGAATCGTGTGGCCATCATGTGGAAATGAAACATGAAGTTACTGTAGACCTGTAACTCAGGTAAAGTCATGGAGAGAAGATGGTCATCATCAACGCACAGGCACTGGCTTATTATGGATTGCAGAGTCATTGCGAGTAGATATAGTTAACTCCTCTCTATTTTTGGACGCTTCAAGGGTGAGAATAGGGAAGAGGGTATCTGTATTCGGGATTGTAGGATTCATCATAAACACAGGGGTACTATAACCGAAGAGAGAGTTGCCCTTCCTGTCTTCCCCTGTTACAAAAGCACATGAAGCAGAGGGCATTTTCATAAGTATATCTTCAGGATGTATAGAATGTACAGAGGTATAGCTGGCAGAGGTACCATCTGTAACCCCTCCATCCCCTCTACCAGGGTTAACTACAGGGGAAAAAGTCTCCAGGTGTATCCCCTCGAGTTTGAGAAGGAGTCTCTGGGTCGATGCCTGGATATAGTAGAGAATATAGGACATATCCATAGTGCACCGTTTGCCACGCACTTTGCACAAAACCGGGCTGATCAAGGAGGCCCCAAGATGGACGCGGCTACACCTCACCCGCCGAAGCACCGCAGCTGAACGGCAAGAGAGGATCTGGTCTGTATCAGCAGACAGTGCCCGCAGGCTCTTAGACCAGACTCGCAGCTCCATCTAAAAGTAAGCAGGGGAACTCACCCGCTCAGCCCAGTGCTCGTGGAGGATTGACAGCGCAGTCCGGAGCACCACGAGGAAGGGACAGCCGCTGTTGATGTCGGGCCACAAAGTAAGAGGGACACAGGGGAAAGTCAGCCAAATAGCCGCATATGGTACAGGAGAGGTTCCCCAAGCCTTTAAGTCCAAGTGGAGGAAGTAGTGCTGCATAAAAAGGATAAACCTCAGGATTTTAGGGGGGAGAGCCAGCAGACACGTCCACTCCCGGTAACTTCAGCCCCCCCCCCCCCCCAGTTATATATATAGTTAAATAGTAGTTAAGGTTGAATAAAGACTTGCGTCCATCGAGTTCAGAAACTAAGAAGAAACAAAAAGACTTTAATGCCCCGTGCACACGGTGCGATTTTGACTACCTTTCGATTATATAGTCAAAATTGAATCAAAATCATACTAGACATCAAACAGTTCTGAGCCAGATTCGATGCCAATTCTATCCCATGCGCAGCCCCGTGGCACCGAAATTGAATACAAAAATAGACTGTGCGTACAAGACTATATATTTCAGGTCTGTACTGTATAGTCGAAATTTAATGTGTACACTGCGCCATACGATTTGATCTCGATCTGCCGTACACAGTATATGTTGACAGTTCTACATTTTTGTTGGAGATAAATCGGCTTTATAATATAATTCATTGTCTCTATTGCATTTCTCTGTTTCTCAAAACACATCAAATGTCATCTAGCTTACCATTCGGGGAGACAGCATGACAAATGCCATTTGAAACAGTGCTCCACTTATTACTCTCATATACTCAGCAATGCTACCTGTGATACTCTCACATGTTCAGTGCATGGAGCCTAGAGAATAACATGTGTTTGACATTTTAATGCATTGTTTTCAATGTTCCAATGCTCCTAATTCTATTTAGATATACTGAAAACTACATACAACAAGCAGTAATAGTACATTAGTAATGGGATTTGGCATGTGCCCGGTCACATCAGTCTGTTCCTCTTTCTGTCCCACCCCCTATTCTCTCCAACCTAGCTCCGTTCCATTAACTGCTCTGTCTGCTTGCCTGCTGCTCTGTCTCACCTACCGGCTCCTTGCTCAGTCCTGTTGGAAATTATGCTTGTAGGTGTTGGCATTGCAAATATATATAGGCACACACTAGCAGAGGTACAGCCATACTCCTTGTTACACATTGGTTCTCATGGAGCAGACCTTCAGCATAACATGATGTAAAATAGCTCTCCAGCATTTATGGAGGCACTATGAGGGCGTACCAAGTGGAAGATGGCACAATTCCAAGACGGCTCCACAATACTCAGTAGAGATTTAATTCGCTATCTTGGGAGAGGTTATGAATCTTCCCTGGAGAACAAGAAGACTGGTCTGTCCCATCTCCCTAGCAGTGGGAGTTATTAGTGGCCAAGCCCCAGCTCCCATTGCCTGTGGATTTGGGACAGGACTTACACAATTATTAAATTGAGATGCATCAGAAAGATATGAGGAGGAATGTTATTCATCTGTCTAGTTTGGCAATTCTATGATTGTTTATTTAATCATGTGTATACACCATAGTCTTTAGCTGCATTTTAAAATAATTGAACCTGCTAAAGCACCTCCATGGATAACCATTCCGTCTCTCATCCGATCGCCACAGTGTCCAGTAAAAATCCCATCATATCCCATTCATATTCCAATCAAATTTTTGGAACAATTTTTATGAAAGACAACAATCATTTATTAACCAGTATTTAGCAAATCCCCCATTCTTTTCTCCTGGTTTTGCTTAGTGCTAGATTTAGAAAATATAACTGCCCCAATTTGTCTCTGTATTGCATGGCTGTAACTAGGATTTGCTTTGTATTATATGGAACAGAGGATAAAATGCACGAGTAATGTAAAGTATGCATATATCTATATATCCACTGCCAGATAGTAAAATGTATATAGGCCAAATATAGTGCAATGGTAAATATCACACAAGACATTTAAGGAAAATTGAGAAGATGTGCTAAGCCTTGGAGAGCGATTAAGTGGGGACAGATAAAGTACCAGCCATTCAGCTACTAACTGCCATGTTACAGGCTGTGTTTAAAAACATGAATGTTAGTAACTGATTGGCTGGTCATTTACTGGATATGGCTGTTATGAAATGACACGTCCAATTCATATTTGGTATCACTGGCCAATGGTCAGGATTAGGGTTACCACCTAGTCCCTTTAATTCCGGACACATATTAATTACACAGGTTCTGTGGCTGGTTGACTTCAAGACTCCACTTCACCTGATTTTAAACTGCCACAGAACCTGTGTAATTAACATGTGTCTGGAATTAAAGGGACTAGGTGGTAACCCTAGTCAGGATCCTGACGGTCAGTATTCAGACATCGGAATCCCGGTCGCCAGTACTCCGACAGGGGGTGGATCGCAAAAAAGTCCTGCTGTGGGCTCATTTACTCTCTTCACTAGCCACAGATTCTATCCTCCCTCTATGGGGGTCGTGGATTGTCACAAGGGAAAATAGCCCCTGTTGGTTGGGATCCCAGATGTAATGCAGTTGAACAGTTGAGGTTTTAGCGTTGTTATACTAAAGATTGGGATCTTTGTTGGCGAGTCATCTGGCACCTTTTTGTACATATAGTCATACTGATTCAGAGATGCAACACTGCTGAATTGGAAGAATAAATACTCATCATTATCATCATCATCAGAGAGTTTTTTCTCACCCCCACAATCCACCACTCTGACAGCGATTGCATGTTCATTTTAAAAGATTCTTATTGGTTGTGTGTGAAATAAAACTCCCATCTTAGTAAATTTCACCCCAAAGAGGTATATTACTGATAATATACAATTCTGAAGTGGACCTACATAGGTGGGACAATTAGTGGATGAGGCACAATACACACAATAGTAGGTGTAGTTGCAGCAACATCAGACAGAGTCTGTCCCGTCAAATGATAACATAATGTGTTGGATGTCTCTGTTGTAAAATGTTTATTTTTCATTTACAATTCATATTGGACAAATACCATACTCCAATAATTTCCTATTTGTCAAAATGGAATTGTGTTTTGATTCATTTTGAAAAAACAGATCTGATTAAAACCTGTAGCAATAAAAGTCACAAAGCAAGGTTGTACAATCAGATCATGGGCCAGATGCAATACGCTTCAAAAGTGATACAACGGAGAGTGATAAACAGCCAGCCAATCAGCTCCTACCTGCCATGTCACAGACTGTGGCCCTTATTCTGGTCGGTGCGGCCGGATCCGATTATGTGGCCAGGACCGTGCGTGCGAAACTCCGCCTTCCATACGGATCGCCAACTCCGTCCGTACGCGGTAAGAAGCTGGCCGAACGGACCGCACGTGTATTTTACACGGAATACGCCTCCTCCATCTAAGGGAACCTCCCCCATCATTTGATGGTCGCAGACCATCGAATGCAGGACCGAGTGCTCCACCAGCTCCCGCGACCTCAGACCACACAGACATTTTTCCGTGCAAAAGCAGGGATCTGGGCGGGCAGCTGACATCCGGCAATGTCATATGTCCGCCCCCTACACGTGCGTCACGGCCGCATTACCATACGTACGCCCAGCGTTTGCATGGGAACGCCCATGAAACGCGGGGCGTATGCATATGGTAATGAGCCCAAATAGCCCTTCACGCCCCTCTCCACCCCCTGTTTGGAGTGTTCACATTTCATGCGGGATTTTGCCGTACGCCCCGCTCGCACATGCGCAGAGACGCCTCTGCACATGCGCAGACACAAAACATCGGCGCCCCGAACGCACGCGGATATATCCGCACCAACCAGAATAAGGGCCTGTGTTTGAAAAATGACAAGTAGGAGCTGATTGGCTGGTTGTTTATCACTCTCCATTTTATCACTTTTGAAGCTTAGTGCTTCTGGCCCCATGCTACACAAGGTTTAATGTTTCATACTGTCCTACAGATGCTTCAGGTCAATGAAAAGATTTTTTTTAAAAACGCCAGAAGCATTTGATTGTGCAATACTTAAATCAGCATCATTGATTATTCACACTGCCTGGCTGCTTTAAAGCTGGGAAGTAATTAGGGCTTTTTGTGTGGATTATCCACTCATGAAAGGTCAAATAACTACAAACTGTGCCAAAAAAACAGGAGCCACCAAGGACCAGTGCATTGCGTGATCAGCTAAGAAATGCTAAGGCAGGTCCTGATAATGATGTGCTTATGCCGGGTTCTGCAGAATTTGATCGCTCTGTCATAGAAATCCAATGAAGATTGAATGATTACCGCATTTTTCCTTAAAGTCGGCTTCAGGTCCCTGACGCCTGTCAAATAAACTAGTGTGTCAGAGACAGCAGACGGCAAGACTTAGGAATTCAGTGTGAGTTCTGGAAGAATAAAGGTTTTGCATACTGCACTGCACATTAAAAGGGGAGATTAGACTTGTTTATCACATGCATAGTTTGATGAATTATCCGGATCATACTGTAAAAATCAGAACACTGGATGGATAAACATTTAGAGTCGTCTGGTGGATGAAAAGAACAGCTTTAAAACTGTCAATATTATAAAAACCATCGTGTTTATTAATTATATGTTGTTTTATTGGGATTTGGTAGTAGTGTGTTAAGCTATTAACCAAAAAGTAATGGCCTGTGAGACAAAACAGTATCGCAGGGCAGCCCAGAATCTCCTGGACCTCCACAATGATGGAAACTGGGGCAAGGCTGTGAGGCCACCCCCATTCCACATACCAGCACCCGCTTGGAGGCAACAAGCCGCACCAGCAAGTGAAGTGACATCCCTGCTCTCAGTTTATTACATTTTGGGCCATTAAATAATTTCAGATGTTAAAGGTTTTTGTTAAACCTAGTACATTTACTAAATACATTTAATAAGAAGTGCAATGCATTACTAAAAGTCCTATTTATGCAAAAATCTTTTTACTGGTGTTAATTGCAGCTTTAGAGTTAATTTTCCTTTACTCAATTCATTAAAATTCAATGTCACCACCCAGACCCTCTATTTTGGTTTTGATTGTGTTTTGACTTTTGCAAAAGTTTTTGGTTTGGATTCTGTAAAAATGGCAATAAAAATATCTGTAATCAATGTTAATTTTTTATATAACAACAGTTGCACTTTAAAATCCAAAAATCAGAATTCTGAACTACAGGAAGATTCAAACCTAAACTTGGTTCGGAAATGGATCTCCTCAGAAGATCTGGGCTGGGTTTTTGGTTCAGTATGAATTGTTGACAGCCGATATCCCGATGGTTAGTATACCAACATTGGAATCCTGGCCACCGGTATGCTTACTGGGGGGGGGGGGTCGGGTCATGCTAATGGTTTTATTTTCCCTCTATGGGGACCCCCGCAAGAGAGAATATTCCCTGTTGTTCGGACAATGGAACAGTCAGGATTTTGACATTGGTATTGTGACTGCCAGGATCCCGAGTGTCGGCAAGTCATCTGGCAACCTTTGGTTCAGTTTAGTTGGACAAAATTCTGGTGGTTTTGGATATCTGAAGGCCAAACAACATACAGTATCTCTACTAACTACTAAGGAGAAAAGGGGAGGGGCTCCGAGCATAGTCTTTCCCCTCATTAACAGGAAGCCTAGCTTTATCCCTGACATCAGCATATAAACCTAATTAAAACAAGTCCTCATCATTTCACTTATCCTGTATGAAGTGCAAAAGATGCAGCTAAATAATTCCTGATATACATGAGTCACATTCACCCTTATTGAACGTATCTACTCTACGTAAGAACATCTCTTCTCATCAAGGTTCTGTCTCTTGAGGCATAAAGTTTGATATGTGCAAAATACGTACAGGTCTGCAGTTGCGGATGTGCATGTGAACTAGAGATGTGCAGTTCGGTTCTCAAGAAATCTAAATCCACCCAAATTTTGTGGATCAAAACCAGGTCCAAATCTTCCAAGGAGAAACCGAATCAAGTGCCAGTTCTGATCATCTAATGGTTTGGAATCCAATTTTTTTAAATCCAATTTATTAATTAATTTTTAACTGAACGAAAAACCAAATCTGAACCATGTGAGGGTGGTATTGCCAAAATCAAAATTCAATAATGAATTAGAGCCAAAAGCAAAACATAGGGATCAGCGCAGATGGCTACTGTGAACTGAACAAGCGCAGATCTATATAATGCAAGATACAATACGCAGTAACATAGTGCTAACTCTACATGAGCCCCCAGGTGGTGAAATTGGGAAATTTGAGCAATGTTAACTGTGCTGCTCTCCATGTAGATCAATAACCATTGCAGTGTTGTACGTAACTTCAGTAATACGCTTAGTTTATTTATTCATCTTCTGTTTACACTAATTCCAGCCTATTGATCATTTTAATTAGGGATTAACCTGCTTTTCTTCCATCCCGAAGGTTGACTTATGAAAGACTATTCTTCCAAATACATTGCTTATCCTAAGCATCAGGTACATAGAGCTGCTGATAGCTCTGTTTACACTCCCTGCATCGCTGCTGACATAAGAGATTAGCAGACGTACAAAACTATTTCCATGTTTAAAAATTAAATGAGGGATGTTTGGATAGATTATATTGAAAGCTTTTGTTTTTCTTGTGGATGAATAAGCAATACCCTCTCTGATCATTAGTAATACAGATAGACAATAGTCTTAATGGCCCTGATTTAGATCAATTTGACAACATTTACTTCCATAATGAAATGATAATAATTGAATAAATGAATGTAAATGCATGTCATATCCCTACAAATATAAATTGCCAACACCACTGCTGTATAGCCTGAGCTGGCTTCATCAGGAGGACAATTAGAATGGAATAAATAATAGATACATATGGGTTTATTTATACCTTTTTCACACCAGAAAATGCAGGTACCTGGGAATTCGGTCCCGGGATCATGCCGGCCATTCCCGGGTTGCCCCTTTCACAACAGCATAGATTCTAAGCTGGGGCGAAATGGGCCAACCTGGGAATGCCCCGCATGATCTCAGGACCAAATTTATGGGTATGTCCCTGCATTTTCTGGTGTGAAAGGGGTATTACTAAGATGGGAGTTTTATTTCAGAGGTATGTTGCTATGGGTAACCAATCAGAATCTACTTATTTATTTAGCCCCTTCTAGAAGATAATAAATAAATTGTGATTATTTTTTTTTTGCCATTAGCAACATCCCATCTAAAATAGAACTCCCATATTAGGCTGTGGCCCCACACTGCGGAACAACGGGACCCATTCAGTTGCACCCACATGGCCAGAAGGAGCCTACCCAAAGCTCTTATGCGGCCGTCCACGCATACAAGGCGGGGCCGCAGCCCACGGACCCAATCACGGCATGCTGCGGTTGGACAAGATGGCGGGATAACCGGATTTCATGGGGAACGCATATGTACATTTCAATGTATGTGTTCACACAGGGCAATAACCAGAAATTAGGGTCATAATTTGGTGCAAGCATGAATCCATGGATACAATTTGATTCTGTGAACGATTCAGACTGAGAGTAGCGATGCACTATAACAGTGTGTGGAACATTTTGGCACACATTAGGCCCCTTGGTACGAATAGGGAATTGTTTATATGCCATAACCTACCTTAGTATTGTTTCTGACTATGTGCACCGCTTTACTCACCACACGTCATCTATTAATGATTACTTCCAACACAATAAGGCACCATGCTACAAAGAGCACAGAGGTATGCAGAATTACTAGAGAGAGGTATCCAATAGGTGGCCAGCATATGAATAGGACATAATTAGCAAATAGCAAGCTATTGTCTGTATCATACAAATCATAGCATATATAGTATATGTAATTCATAAGACATATTCCATGACAGCAATCGCAGTAAGCCATAAGATGTGGCAGCAGTGCCAAGCGATCTGAGATGAATATTTATCTACTGGATTTGGGCACAATTTCTCAATTTAAGTTCCCTGCCCTGCAGAGCATTGGAGCGAGAGTGGGAGTTGTGGAAGCGGCATTCCACAAATATAGATTCCAATGGCAAATATTGGTCCTTTTCGTACAACAAAGATGTACATAAGAAAGAAGCCGCTGAGAATATACTCATGGATCAAATCCAGCGATCTATCACAAAAAAAAAAGAGGAAGGTTGGGAAACAGACGCATATGGCTGGCAACAATCATTGTAACACTAATGTGGCAATAAATCTATTTAATATTTCTTTAGTCTGAGAAGTACGTTGGTGCATCCATAGCTGGTATCTTATTGGTGAATCTTCTTTGTGTTTGCACTGACTTGCGCACACACATGATAGCTGCAGACATATTTTTTCTTCATTCTCCAGGAGAAATGGACTATACCCTGGCCACCAATGAATAAGCTACACTGCCCACTAAGCACCAGATAATCACAGTATAATTTTAGTATTTGTTAAGCACTATACAGCGTCGGACTGGGGTATGAAGGGCCCACTTGGAGAATGCGATGGTACGGGCCTATACTTAAGGGGTGTGGCCAATTACCACAGATGGAGACCAGCCAGTAGAGACCATGAGGTAAATTTACTATGATAGGATTTCTATTGAGTATGGGATGTTGCCCATAGCAACCAATCAGATTCAACCTATTATCTTCTAGAAGGTGCTAAATAAAAAAGTAGAATCTGCTATGGCAACAAACCATTTCCATTAGAATTCCCATCTTAGTAAATTGACCCCAATGTATCTGACCCTCTAATAGAGTAACAATAATTTGAGGGCACTATATGGAACCTGACATTAGAGGAAAGGATGGGGCCCACCAGGGATTTCCCCAGTGGACCAGTCCAACCTCGGTGCTGTAACAGCATGTACATCCATTGCTCTCTATGATGTCATCATTTCTTTCTTGCAATTAAATGAAAATAGTGTGAAAATAAACTATGCTTGAATACATAACATTAATTTATCTTTATACATCAGATTGATTTACATTATGTTGTTAAGAGCCTTTGGATAATTTATGAGTAAAAAGGAATTACATGAAGACGAACAGATAAAGGAGACTATTTTCGATTAATCTTCAGCACACGGAACATGTTTTCTTATTTCAGATGTTGTGCACAAGTTAAGATGACAGGATATAACAATAAAGAGCATTCAAACAAAGGACTTCCCTGCATCACAGCAGTGAAAAAAATGCAGGCATCTTGATCTCATCACAATAATTCCTGTTACAGTCTGACCGCACTATACGTACATAGACTAAGTAGCACATGTCATACTCGGAGAGTAACGGTGCGCTATGAGGTATAAAGGTACTGCTCGTACATTTCAGCAACCCAGTTACACTGTATATCACGGCCAGTTTACAAATGAGAAAATCATGGTATATGTGACTAACAATGTCCCTTGGGAACCACTTGTAGCCATATTTGCTTGCTATGATTTCTTGATTAATCTAAAAAGAAACGGGAAAGTAATCGCAGTAGTAAGTAAAACCATGTGTGCATTTACAGAAAGTAGTTGGGATTTAAATTTAAAAAGACAGTTTATAATTTTTCTGTCAACGTGGTTTAGGACGCGTGATTCCTGAGCTTATAGAAAGGTCTGCTGTGGACTGTGTTATACAGTGAGCAATAAAAACACATTTACACCTCCTTGTTAGCAGAAGATTTATTAATGGTCTGAATAATTTCATGTCATGTCCAATAGCAGCTATATAGAAAGGCTGTGTGGTTTCCTGTATGTGACCTTTAAATGGGATAGGCACATTTATAAAGTGGGTGTGTTTATTGAGACCAGAGATGTGCTTCATGAAAACAATTTGCAATACAGTGAAGCTTTGTTTTCAACAGGTTATTTACTAAAATGTAATTCATGGCAAGGTGATCTGTGGCTCGCCAGGTGTTGTAGGGCCTGTCCCAGCATGCGCCTCAGACAAATGGCCTCATCTTTCACAAGGATGGGAATTATTTCTGTTAGATTATCAGACGTGCCCAAAGGAATCTTCATATTGGTCCACCTACAATGTTGTTTATTGTGCTTTAGGTCAGTGGTACCCAAACTTGAATCATGGCACACTGGAGTATCAGAAATTGTTTCACGGCACCCATAGTATAAAAGTTTCTTATTGAATTTAAAAAATAAATAAAAAAAATAACGTAAATTATGTTATATTTCACCTATGGGATTAATAATATAGTAAGGGACGGGATTCACTTCTGTTCGTCCACATAGTTTATTATAGGCAGCCACCATGCTTGTTTTGCCTATTACAATGACCATAAATGTTTTCCATTGTTCCTAGACCACCAGCCTGAGGAACCCCTGCACAGGTCCTGTGGCACCCCAGGGTGCCACAGCACACAGTTTTGGAACCACTGGTTTAGGTGGTTGCAGTTTGAAGGCTGTTAATTAAATTGACCCAAAAAAGACAGATTTCTGTAGCCATCAGAAAATAAAATTGTATATGCCTGTACATAAATGGAAATATACCTCTTTGGAGGCTTCAATTTTTCCACCAACAATAATATGTTTATACTATAATGGTATGCTGATGATAAAGACTAGAAGCAAACCAGGCACATACATCATGCACGCAGATGTGTACAACCTAGTGCTGAATATACTCATATTTCTGTTCACACTTATTTAGAGCAATGTGAACCCAGTTTTTAGCAACTTCCAACTCTGCGTAATTACTTCAGTAGTAACTAGAGCAACCTACTACTAGCTAGGGTCCTACTTTACTCTCCCAAATACTTTGTGGCATTCAAGAAGCTGCTGGAAACACTAGTTAGAGATACTGGTCTATGCTGACATGTTAGCACCATACAGTGGTAGACTGTTCTGAGAATTGGTGACTGTAGTCCATTGAAGTATAGTCACTTCATTGTCATGTTTGTGGATCTAGCTTGAGATGACAAGTACAGTACCTTGTGACTTGGCTCATTGGCTTGGTCATAAAGGGATGCACGTGGTCAAAAACAGTCCTCAGGTATGCTGTGCATTTTAACAATGCTCAATTGGTACTAACGGGCCATATTTTTTCCAAGAAAGCATTGCCTTTACCATTTTGCTACAACCCTGTTGATGAGAGAACTACATGAGAACTACAAGAGAGGCAGACAGGTGGGCTTGGAAAAGTTGCCTGGTGGTGACGCCGGCCCTGTGTACCCTAATGTTTCAAATATCTTGTGTAATAGAAATAATAACACAATTGTTTATGAATAATTCACAATGGGCGGGATGTACTAGGCCGAAAATGCGGTAAAACCCCCGTTTTACAGCATTTTCAAATTTACCAAAATCCGCCAGCACAGTTTTCGGCCGGCAGGGTATCGCCACCTTTGGGTGGCGATACCCTATGTGGGCAAATTAGAGACACAGCTGAATCATGCTGTGCTTCAATTTCAGTACCAGCGGCGTACAGGGTGGAGACTGTGGGGGCCTGGGAAGACGGCCCCTATAATCCCTCCTTGGATCCGGCCATGCAGACAGGGGACATACATTAATGAGTAAGTGAGACAGACCTATGGGAGCAGAAATTATAGAGACAGAAGGGGACAGAGATGAGAGAGACAGATTGGAAGGGATGGGACCAAGATTTGAAGTTGAAAAAGGCAGAGGAACAAAGCCCCTGCAACTCTGGGCACGAAAAGTTAGCAAGCCTACAGATGACAGGCCCAAAATACTAATACATATTCTATCAAGCCTCAGAGCTATAACCACTGATTGTGGTTGAGAACAACTGGCCTATAAACGTGAAAGCTTTACCTTGTTTTGCTGCCAGGAAACTTTTTTTGTATAACTCCCAATGTATCAAGACGTTTCTTGTAGCATTAGCAAATCACTTATTCCCACTGTTTACTAATAATATGTTGCTGGGGCAACTGAAATCATACAACCCACTTGGCCTTGCTTTGTACCTCATCAGGTGGTGGCAGTATCCTTAGATCTTAGAGTAAGAATGCATTATTAGGCAGTGACATCATAGCGCTACAGCCACAGATCAGCATCGACAGGGACATGCAAAAGATGCTTTTCTTCAATATCAGTGGCCGATGCACCATGTGGGCATCAACAACACTGGCATTATGTCACTCATTCAGGGCCTGGTTCTGAGTTGCACACAGTGATGATGCCACGCGCAGTTGTTCAGGTCTGCGCGTGCATTCTAGTTGCATAGTTCACAGATATGCAGAACAGTCTGTAGAATATAATTGGTGTTCCTGGGGAGTAACGGAGAGGTTAAGCAGATGCGGGTGTGTTGTGGGCGTGTTGCTATGAACGACTACATCTGAAGATGCACAGCCTCTCCTACAGGAGGCCATGGTCAGACAAGGAAACAGCACAGACCAAAGGCTGCGTCTGTTGGTACATTGATGATACATCTTAAGATGCACTGAGACAGAACTGCACCTCTTCTAGATGCTGCAAGTGGTGTGCCAGTATTAAATCAAGCATGGCATTAGTTCAAGGTCATCAAAGGTGAAGAGATTATTTAGGCATCCTTTGACCCTTGGTGACCTGAAAAATGACATGAGATGTATAATAGTAGTACCAGCACTTGGTATTGCACCACTCATACAATAACCGAATAAACAGAATAATACAGAAACTGGCTATAAAAGGCAAGATATTGATTAATATAATGTTATTTTTGTATCTATGAGGTGGTGGGCTACAGATGTCCAGAATCTGCATTAATCACTAGAGAGTCCAAAATACATTTATCGTAAAAGAAGTTAAAGATGACACAGTTGTGCAGTACCACTTAGACCCATCAGGGGGAGTTGTGGATACTACTGTTTACTGTTCCATGTAGTTTCTAGACTAGTCTAAAAAAGAATCATGTTTCAAATGTGTTTATATTATAATTCATGTATATAAATAAAATATGATGCAGAATTGTGACATATAGTAATAGTAAGGGTGTAATGCGAAGATTACGGAACTCCTGTGATGGGATCCGGATGATTGGTCGATAGTCAATAGGCTGACACCAAAAGGTTGACATTGACAAAAGGCCAACATGCCAATGGTCAACACATTAAATAACAACATTTCAGTGACCAGTGAGCTTAAACTTATGCTGTGTACACACGGTGAGATTCCCTTGCTATTCGACTGACTTAAGATTCGAGTGCGATACAATCTTTGCTATACTATCATGTTTACATACAGTAAACATCCATTTGCAGGCTGGGGGAAAACTCCCACATCTTTCGATGGTCGCCGAACATCGAAAGATTTGGTGCATGCAGGCATATATAAAGTGACTCTCAGGTCACTTATATATTTGCATTTTTGGGAGGAACTAGTCGGGCAGCTGACATCCGGTGATGTCAGCTGCCCACCCCTGGCGCCCACATCACCCGGCGATTTCCATAGGAATGCCCAGTGTTTTCATGGGAATGCCCATGAAACACTGGGGGTTCCCATGGTCAAGTACCCCAGTACGGGCGGTTCCCAGGGACCAGTACTGCACTTTCTAAGCTCACAATCTCTCACTAATGGTATGGTTCCTGTCTCTTCCTCCTGGCAGCTATTCTCTAGTTCATTGCGACGTTTGAGGGCTCCGATCCACACAAACAGTAAGTGTGGTAGAAACAGATAGAAAAGAGAGCGCACTGAGTTAATCTATAAGTAATTTAATCTATCTATTAATCAATTTAAGGACATTAAAGAGACACAGTTAAGACAATATCAATAATAAAATCAAAAGTATATAACAAAAAACATAATATACATAAAATGTCCAGTATTTTTGCCACACCTACTAATTTAAGTCTCCCAAACTAATATATTAATTTAGTATATATTGATCCTCTGGTGCTCTTACCCACTTTAGTCCAATTAGCTTCCAATTTATATGATGCCGGATTGAATGGCTCCAAATTAGGTCATTGTATCCAAAAGCAATTGTATCGATTAGACCCCTTGTAATTTGAGGCTTTGATGGTACCAAAGATAGGCTGTAGTGATGAAGCTCCGTCAGCCAGGATCAGAGCGTCTCCAGGCTGAGATTGTATAACTTCACAGGCAGGGGGGGGGAGGGGGGGGGCGGGGGCGGTAGGATGGTGAGTGGTGGTACCTAGTCATTACAACCGGCATGGGTCTGTTGTAGTGAGACCCGATGCTGGGAGCAACCTCTGCTTGCCGCCTCTTGTCCTCTTACCGGCACGGGGGGCAGACGTTAATCTCTGGCGGTGATGGGTCAGACAGTGAAGATCGCCGCAGGTCTCTTACTGTGCACGGCCGCTTTAAAGTGGTGATCCAGGAGCAATGTAGCCAGGCAATCCGGACCAAATAAAGGCTGGGGAGCAGTGGCGGTTTCAGCATGGCCACATAGCAAAACTAATGCAAAGCATCCTGGGATGTGTAGTTCATCATCATCTGGAGGGCCGGTGTTGCCCAGCCCTGTGCTAATGAAAACTGACACTTAGAAAATGGCTACCCCCGTACAGCAGACCATTTTTAAGGATGCTAGAGCAGAGCGGCAGGTACCGGCATGGCAGCGCGGCAAGTGGAGGCAGCTGGCAGCGGGTAACATTAGCCCTGCAGCCCCCCCAGCCCCCTCACTTACTAAGCGCCTCCCCGCCACTGCGGGGGAGGTAGGTGAGTGGTATAAGACCGTCCAGTTCCCAATTTTGACACGGTTTTTTGTCTGCAAACAATGATGGTTTCCTCAGAAGATGGGAAAAACATGCTGGAGTCCTTGTTTAAAAAGGTGGTTCCACCAATCAGCATAGAGCATTAATTATGCTGCACCTGGGAAGCTGGTGCACTAGGCATGTGCAGCAGCTCTGCTCTGTCCCTTACACTGCATGATGTGGTGGCAGCTCATCATATTATATACCAGCTATTGTTGTCATAATTTAAGGCACTTGTCAAAAGGAGAGGGTTTCCGGGCAACCAGAAACCCCCTGCATTTACCTATGAGGCCCCATAAGTTTAAGACAGTAAAGGTCATCCATTCCCAAAAAGGATGATTTATCAAAGAGTGAGAACATTCCGTTACCAACCAAAATGAATCAAGAAACAACATTGATTTTACCCAGGAGGAATACCCTAAACCAGTAACTTGCCTAGAGTTCCACAAGGTTGTAAACAGGCTATTAGTAGATGTATCTTAAATCATTCCATATTAGCACTTTATGTAATCATTTTTTAAACAGCAAAGGGCTTACTGTAGGCTTAATATTCTCCATAAAAGTACACTAAACTATGCAAATGTAACAATAAAATAGCACAAAGTAGTAAAACACAAAATATAATTGTGTCAGCTGTTCGGGATTGGTACGAAATCCCGGCGGTTGGAATCCCGGCGGTCAAAATCCCGAGGCCGAAATGCCGACAAGGGGGGTGGGACGTGGATTGGATCCCCCCCCCCATTGCAGGCTCGCTGCGCTCGCACGCAGCAGGCCCAGTTGGACACCCATAGAGGGAGAAAGTGTTGGGATTTCGGCGGTTGGGATTCCGGCGTTGGGATTTTGACCGCAGGGATTCCGACAGCATTCCAGCTGTTCTATGAAGTTTTTGTTAAACTGGCAAGAAAGAAGCAATTTGTTAGAGAGAACATCAAACAGTCATCTCCGTCACACAACTTATATGACAACATGCTGTTTATTGCCCCGGGCACATAGCCTTGCTTCCCTAACCTATATTTAACTCACATTTAAATATTATCCCCATACTATTTCTCAGTATAGTATATGCTCAGGAAAATCAGCAATGTCTACTAGGGCCTCTTTCATAGTGTTTGGCACTAAGTAAATGCATACAAGTGAGCTAACTGTGTGCAGATTTCAATTGACTTGTGCAACATGTATTAATCTGTCAGTGCCGCCGTTACCAGATAATTTTTCAAGGGTCATATAACTTCAAGAAGAAGAAACATTATTACTTGGCTGTTTATCATTTCCATATGGGTGGTAGCTACAGTACAGCTATTCTAGATCCAGCCTTTCCCAGTTTCACATTTTCTCTGAACATGTTACACGTTCTCAGAACTTACACATCATTTCACTTGAATAAACGGCATTTTTGTAAAATTCCCCAAGACTTTGACAAATCACACCATTAAATAAACCAAACAGAAATGATTTATTTATTTATTATTTATTAAGTTATTTATATAGCGCACACATATTCCGCAGCGCTTTACAGACAATATTTGAATGTTCACATCAGTCCCTGCTCCAGTGCAGCTTACAATCTATGGGGGATATTCTGGTTGATTCGCAAGGCTGTGAGTCCACCAAACCCCACCCGGCTAATGTCTGGCAGCCGCTCCCCCTCGCAGCGCTGGTTCGCCCACACAGGCTGCGAACGGATGTTTAGCAGAAACATCCATTTGAATGCTGTGGGTAACCTTCCAGATCTTTTGGTGGTTGTCGACCATCGAAAGATGTGGAAGGTACACGCATATAAAGGTGACTTTCAAGTCACTTCCATATGTGTGTATGCTGGGACGGATATGGGCGGGCACCTGACATCCGGTGATGTCAGATGCCAGCCCCCTGCACCCACGTCACCACCTCATTACCATGAATCGCTGGGTGTTCCCATATGGTAATGGGGCTGCCCGGCGCCAAAGCCCTCCCCCCACCGCACAACATCGGTCCTCCGTGCGAATGCATAATGAATAAGAATAACTCCCTATATTCCCTACCACATATACACGCACACACAGTCTAGGGTTAATTTTTGTTGGGAGCCAATTAACCTACCAGTATATTTTTGGAATGTGGGAGGAATCCGGAGTACCCAGAGGAAACCCACGCAAGAACAGGGAGAATATGCAAATTGCACGCAGTTAGGGCCATGGTGGGAATCGAACCCATGACCTCAACACTGTGAGGCATTAATGCTAACCATTACACTGTGGGCCTTATTCTAGTTCACTCTTTCTGACAAAATCCTTCTTAGATGGACAAAACCATGTGCACTGCAGGGGGTCAGATGTAAAATGTGCAGAGAGAATTAGATTTGGGTGAGTTATTTTGTTTCTGTGCAGGGAAAATACTGACTGCTTTACTTTTACACTGCAATATAGATCTCACTTTGAAGTAAAACCCCACCCAAATATAATTCTCTCTGCACATGTTACATCTGCCCCATCTGCAGTGCACATGGTTTTGTCCATCTAAGAAGGATTTTGTCAGAAAGAGTGAACTAGAATAAGGCCCTATCCGTGCTGTTTATGAACTATTGATTGATCATAAACATCAGGAAACATCCACTGACTGTATATAATTCAGTGTATATGAAACATTTGTTTCTGTGCCCGCAATGCTGGTGTAATTATGGCTGATTTGTGTCCAATGGCGCATAGGGGGTGATTCAGTACCGCTTGCTAAGCATTTCTCTCCCCATTGGAAATAATAGTCAGTCTGAACTGACTTTTATTTCTGTCATTGTCCGCCAAAGAGGGGGCGGGTGCTGATGTCAAGTGATGTCAGATGGCCGATCCTGGCAGGCATCCGTCTACCTGCCTTTCCAGGGGAACGCCAAAGTTTTTGTGGGAACACCCATAAAATGCTGAGCTTCTCCGGCCCCTGCCTGCCCCCAGCCTTCCCTTCTCACAGCGAACAGCCTTGAGAGAGTGTAACTCACCATAGCCATTTGGTGCCAGGGTTTACACATGCACAGAAATGCGCAAACCCTAACCATCGGGGCTGACTTGTAGCGACCCTGAATGGCTAAATCAAAGGTGTTTGCTATTAAGATGCTTTTCATATTTAGCTGATCTATACTGATCTCAGCATGTGCATGTTGCTCTCAGTGCCCCAAAAGCCACACAATGTTTGACATGCTGCTGACATTTGGGGCAGCGACGTGCACTGTTGCAGAAAATAAGGGCACCTTAGCCACATTTTCTGGGCATGACAAAGCCAATGGCTGTGCCCTCGGATGCGGGTAGGGATCATTCGGTCAACCCAAGAAATGTCAACACTCCTTAGGTCGACAGGCAGAAGGTCGACAAGGATGAAGGTTGACAGGGTCCTTAGGTCAAGCAGCGGAAGGTCGACACATAATTTTTTTTTTAGGCATCTAGATCTAGACATCTAGTTCTGGATACTGTCTAAGTGTACGGCGGCCCCTCGCTGAGCTCGACACACTATTCTATTCTCCCTCCGTGCCCTAGTGGATGGTAGAGCATGAACCCTACTGTGGAACCACAGTGGGGGGGGGACCCATGTCGACCTTCTGCATTGTCGACCTACCTTCAGCCCCTGTCGACCTTCAGCCCCTGACGACCTTCAAGGTGTCGACCTAAGGAGTGTTGACCTCTCTTGTGCCAACGTAAAGACCGCATCCCTCGGATGCAGCTTCAATGGGCCCACCAGACATCCTGAGTAACCTTGGTATTGCTCAGCATTTCTGATGTTCACTCAGTTGTATCTTCGGGTGCAAAACAGAACAGAGGAGCTGGCAGTAGGTATCTGCTTGCTGAACACGCGTCCTGCAGGTTCAGTGTATTCTTACACATATACAGTACAGTGGTGCTTGAACGTTTGTCAACCCTATTTTTGCTGAAATTTGTCAGAACACTACTCCTAAAAGTAGACATATTCCATATGCAGGAGGCGGGGAGCCGCTTATTAAATATTCACTGCACAGAGCAGGTTCCGCTCATTCCATATGCAGGGAGCAAGGACCCGCTCTTTAAATATTCATGGCGCTGGGTCTCGCTCATTAGATATGCACAGAGCAGCTTTTGCTCACTGCTGGGTCCTAAATACCATTTCAGATCCGTTCAGACTGCAAAAACAACGGACCCTGCTTTCTTACTGTTTCCAAATAGTGTTTTTTTGGAAACAGTAAATTCACTCTGGACATTGCAGACCGCACATATTACCATTTACAAACGGTAAAAAAACGGCAAAATACCGGGTAATATGTGCAGTCTGAAAGGGGCATAAGTGAAAAACATTAAAAATTAAAACGCTGAATAATACATCTAGGTCAGTGACGTTTGATCAAATTACCTTTTATATATTAGAACCAACTGCTCTATCTGATCCCCTGCTAAGTAGCCAACAGAGGACTACACTGGAGGATAAAGTGTTACATGATGCAAAGGCATTGAAACAAAGTAACAGTCTTCTGTAACAAAAGTATCAAGCCTTGCAATCAGCGGTGTAGCTAAGTGCCATGGTGCCCGGAGCAAGGGCATATTTCGCGCTATATAAGACTCTATAACGGGTCGCTAATGTTCCTGATGAAAATGTTTGCAACTAAAACGTTGAACTAAGCAACCCGTGTCTGGGCTCTTATTTCTAACGGTGGAGTGTCGCTTATATTTCATATATATATATATATATATATATATATATATATATATATATATATATATATACATATGGCAGAATGGAGGCATGTGACAGAGGTAAGTAAGGCCATTATTCTTTATGAGAATATATAACTTATTTTTTCATACCTAATAGAAGCCATCCATAGACAGCAGCAATGCAGAGGAGGGAGGATCAGTCACTCCAGCAGTCCTGAACATTATGCTTGGAGGTGCAGTCAGTAGTTGTAGCAGGGACCTCTCATGTGAATCCCTGTGTGCGGTGGCGCGCTCCAGGGGGGGAGATGCTTGTCATTAACTTCCCGGTGTGCGGCGGCTGTGCGAGGCAGGGGGTGAGGGGGGAGAGAGTCCACCGCGTGCGGAGCGGGTGCTGTTGGTGTCGGGCGCAGCTGAATACAGGCTGAGCTGCCCAAACAGCGTGCGGTGGCTGTATGTGGCCGGGGTCATGTCCCCCATGCGGGCGGGCGCTGTTGCTGCAGGGCGCAGCTGCCTGCCTGCTTCTCAGTCTATGGCTGTGCTCATGCTGCCTTATCACGGTGAAAGGCAGCCAGTGAGCTCTCCTGTTCCCGTGACGCTGGGCTGGTGGCAGGTACCGGTGAGCAGGGCAGGACGACGGAGGCAGGCTTCGGGTATGGAGGAGGGGGGGGCGGGCCCAGTGGCGCCATTCGACCAATCGCCCTCCCTACGCCTCTGCTTGCAATGTGTGGACTCCAGGTAGAATGCCAGCAATTTAGATGACATTTCTAATAAAATACAAAAGGGAACAAATCAATGCAAAATGAGCATACAATAATTAGATTCCCCAGTATCAAGGAATTATTTATCATGGCAGCACAGTCCCCAGGAACCCACCATACCCCTAAATACTAGGGAATAAATTATAGCTGCAGTATAGAAACATCTAACAGCTAACCCATCTATTTAAAATCTTTACACACTACTTTTCATTCTTTCCCAGTTAGCACCCCGTTATATGTATTTGTGTCAGGTATGTCTTCAATTTTAACTCTTATATATTTCACTTGAGTAAAGAGGGGCCTCTATTGCGATCCAATATATTAAAAGACCGCAAAGACCTTTCCCTCTTTCTTTTTAAAGAAATGAAAATAAAAGTCTAAATGTTAAAAATTAAACACAGAAACATAGAAACATAGAATGTGACGGCAGATAAGAACCACTTGGCCCATCTAGCCTGCCCCTTTTTTAAACATGTTACCTCAAACCATATTTGATAGTGTCAGTGCATGTCCTCGTGTTCTGTTGTTCCTCTTCCTGTGAAGAATGTCTCCCACCTGGACCTTGTTAAATCCCTTGATATATATAAGTTTCTATCAGGTCCCCCCTTTCCCTTCTCTGCTCTAAAGTATACATATTAAGGTCTTTTAGTCTTTCCTGGTATGTTTTGTGATGTAGGCCATGCACCATTTTAGTTGCCCTTCTTTGTACAGTCTTGAATGTATTTATATCCTTCTAATTAACCACTGGAGTGCATCCAGAGAGCAAATCCTTTCTTCTTTGTATCCATAGCATACTTTGATTGCCCGGATAGCACCCCCGCCACCGTATTCTGAACAGATTGGCAGAAACTGAATGTCTATGCATGCCATCAATATATTTATACAGCAATCATATCTGCCACTAACTGTAAATAACACCACCTCTGAGAGATTTTTAGATTGCAAATAGACATCAAACATTTATAGACTAATATAATAAGTATAAACTAAATACTTGCAATAAGGTGAAATTTAAATAGAGATTCAATTCCGGACCCTTCTAATGTTGCCCACTGTCTTCATGAACGTTTTAATGAGCAGCCCAATGTTTTATTTAAGAGCACTTAGATAGGGCAAATGGTCCTTATCACCCATTAGTTATACTATGATTACATTTATATGGACTTAAATAGTTACTATGCTAACTGGCACTATAACTTGAAGGTATCTATTTCAATTGTTTGGTCTACATGTGCAGAATGTAAGACATGGAATTACATGTGAAAAAATAAATAGTTATGCCATGTTCTCACTGCGAGTGAGAAATACATGGCTTTTCCCCGGCATTTCATGCCGGGGACTGCCGCGCTGGACCCCCGTTCTCACTGCAAGGCGAATGCCCGGGTGAAGAAGTTCTACCCGGGAATTTGCCTTTAAACACGGGTTTTTTGGCAGTGTGAACGGGTCAACCCGTGTCTGCATACCCGGATCTCAGACACGGGTAAAAAGAAGGGTTTTACCCGTGTCTGAGATCCGGGTATGCGACCCATTCACACTGCCAAAAATCCCGTTTTAAAAGGAAAATCCCCGGGTCTACATGCTAGACCCAGGAAGTTGGCTACAGTGAGAACGGGGTATTATTTAGCTGCTTCTTCTATAGTTCATCCCTTTCTCATTGGCACCAAGAATTCTCCTTCACCATTAGACTCACTACATTATTTAACTGACCTGTGGAACATTATTCTTCTTGAGCTAAGAAAGCCAAATGGTTGTTATAGGAATGAGGTAGTTCATATCTCTAAGATGGCACTTCCCACAGGAAGCCAGCACTCTGCTTATCGCAGCCCGGTCTGGCAGTCACAGAGGGAAGAAACACCTCCCAATGGGCCTGTCTGTAGTGTCTGTGACCAACAGATAGAACTTCTAATAGGAAGGCACTAGTCACAGCGAAAATATGGACTGTGTCTGGTTCACGGACACAGAGCGGGACAGTGGATTTTACCTTGGGTGCTGCAGCCCAGAGGTAAAATCGGCCACTGGTTCTATTTGGTGAAGAGATTACTTTGGAAATTTTGTGCATAAAGACGAATATGCATTAACATTCCTTATTGCAGCATATTGCTTCTGGGGGTATTTTAGACCTGCAGCTATCAGGTTCTGAAACCTGAGGTATATGTAGAATTAGGTAGACCTGATCACACGGACGCTAATGTGCAGTGACCAGCAATCAGGTAGATGCTGCCCCACAATAGTGAAATTCTGCCAAGCGAATTAAGACTTCCCAGACCAGCGAAAATGTCCAAGTCCCATTGCAAGCTGCTAACTTTGAAAGATTTTTACAGTGGTCACCACTCAATGGAAGCTCAGGGAAGCCCTGAACTTACTCTGCAGCTACAATTAATACAGGCTTATGTGGCCCGGAGCTGACATCACACACCCTCCCCTAAAATACTTGCGTTTACCTAGCACTCCAAGAGTATGTTTTTTTGGGGGGGCATGCCTAGCGTTTTTCTTAACACTCCTATTAAACAGCCGGTTATAGCCCCCAGATGCCTACTTCCTGTTAATCACCTTACATACAGTTTGCAAATAGAAAAAGTAGCAGGATTCATCGCTGGCCAGCGTGGTACATGCATATTGTGGCCCAAATGTATGCACAGTTCATGTGATCAGGGGCCAGATGTATCAAGCTTCAAAAAGTGATAAAGTGGTGAGAGATAAACAACCATCCAATCAGCTCCTACCTGTCAATTTTCAAACCCATCCTGTAACATGGCAGTTTGGAGCTGATTGGCTGGTTGTTTATCACTCTCCATTTTATCACTTTTTGAAGCTTGATACATCTGGCCCCAGGTCTGAATTGGGCCAATTGTTCCTACTAGAAAACTGTGGGTACAGCTCCTGCTGGCGATCAAGTCTCATTCTAGTGTAACTTCTCATAATTCTGTCCTTACACATGTGGAAACAGAGGGTTCTACATGCTTTAGGGCAGAATTAGCTTGATAAGTTTCTAATATATGTGTTTTTTGGAAATGTAAATTAAAATGTAAAATTTCTAGGTGTAGTGGTTAGCATTACTGTCTCACAGCACTGTGGTGATGGGTTCTATTCCCACCATGGCCCTAACTGTGCAGAGTTTGTATATTCTCCCCGTACTTGCGTGGGTTTCCTCAGGATACTCTGGTTTCCTCCCACAATCCAAAAATATACCAGTAGGTTAATTGGCTCTCAAAAACTTAACCCTAGAATGTCTGTGTGTGCGTGTACATGTGGTAGGGAATATAGATTGTCAGCTCCACTGGGGCAGGGACTGATGTGAATGTTCAAATATTCTCTGTACAGCGCTGCGGAATATGTATGCGCTATATAAGAAACTGGTAATAATAAATAAATAGATTTCTAGATTCTTAAAAAAATACCTTTCTTACAATTTTTCTCTACAATCTGTTTCTGTACTAGACAAAAGACTGGTACAGAATATACTTTTAAAAACAGATGTCTTAGTTATAATATGCTGAATTTACCATGTGCATATAATATGATGGGGAAAACATTAAATTGCTTAAGGTTACAAGCAGCATCTCCTCCGCTGATATAATAGTCCTCATGGTTATGTTATTTATAAGGCTTGCTTGTATCATTTCCTGGAGATAATCCTATGTGGCAATAGTCTCCATGCTGTCATCGTGGAAATGTTGTGGTGAGTATTATTGCAATTCTATTACGATTAGTGTGACATGACATGCCCATTGCTGAGGCACTGACACTCTATAAAACTTGTCCATCTGGTGTCTTGTTAGCTCTCAGTTCACTCTATTAATATTTCCCCTCACAGCAGTTAGTTTTAGCCTAAGCCTCATAATGACCATTAAACGTCTTAAAAAAAAAACCTTAATCACCTAGCCACTTCCTAATTTCACATTTAGTTCAGTGGTTAGCAATGCGGCCTAATAGTGATGGGGTCATGGGTATCTATACTCAGTTTACATGCTCTCCCCATGTTTGTGTGTTTCCTGTGGGTGCTCCAGTTTCCTGACACACTCCACAATCTTATATGTAGGTCAGAAATACACAGTACTGTGACTGTCCGTGTGTGTTAGGAATCTAGACTATAAGCTTCAATAGGGCAGCTGCTGATGTGAATGATTTGACATTCCTATAGTGGCGCTATAAGCAAATAAGGTACTTATGTAATATCTGGGCGCCCGATTTTTTCATCGCATTGCATCGCATTGCATGCAATATAGTGGCATACAATTCATGCAATGCGATTTTTCATTGTAAAGACCCGATTTTTAATTGTATAGTCACCCATGGGTGATTTAATACCCCCACTATCCAACTACGCATGGACAAGGCATACCTAAAAGTTCCTATTGGCCACTATCTCTCTGTCACCTGAATGCTGTACCATTGTAATCATACTACTGCTAAGGGTGGACTGCTAGTGATCACTCAGGGCTCGTTCTGCTTATGCACCTAGACAGTTCCCTCAACGTTGGATTTGTACATATTATCATCGGGTTCAGAGGTGAAACTACCATTGGTGCAGTAGGTGCATTAAACCAGGACTTCTGATGACTAAGTGGTCCATTTCTGCCCAGACCAGCAATGAATTATCCCCTGAATTATCAATGTCAGATGAATGGCTCAGTGCAGAGGGCAGGGTGGACCCTACACCTGACCCTTACTTTATGGCAGCTTGGCTGACACTTTCTGTGCCAGCTGATAGAAGAGTCCTGCCACCTATCAGCACTATTGATCCCAGCCATAAACCGCCACTTATTAATAGGCCGCTATCCATTTTTTCAATGAATTTCTGTGAATTATATGCAGTTTACACCAAGAAAGCACAAAGGGCAGGGGCCCCTGTCATAGGCAGAGTAGCGACCACAGTGTCCCATGCCCCGTTCTCCACACCATGCAGGACATAGTGCTTGTACCTCTGTGTCCCATTGCCTCTGTCTGGGCCAGATGTATTAAGCTTCAAAAAGTGATAAAATGGAGAGTGATAAACAGCCAGCCAATTGGCCCCTAACTGCCATGTTATAGGCTGGGTTTTAAAAATTACAGACTGGTTGTTTATCACTCTCCACTTTATCACTATTTGAAGCTTGATACATCTGGCCCTCTGTCACCCACTGCTCCCCCTTGCCTGCCATTGTCACCTACTGCTTCCAATTGCCTTTTGTTGTCAATGTCTTTCGCTATACTGTATGTCAACTTCTTCCTACAATACTGTCACCCTTTGCCTCTCCCTGTCACCCAGTGCCCCCCCTCCCCCCGCCTTCTACTGTCAGCCTCTAACTTTCACGGCCTTATTCTGTTACTTTCTGCCTCTCCCTGTCATCCACTGGTTCCTCCTGCCCTTCTTACAGCCCTGATTTCCACTGTCACCCTCTGCCCCCCCTGCCTTATACTGTCACCCTCTGCCTCTCACCCACTGCTCTTTAGCATATTGTGAATTGAGGTTGAAGAGGTGAAGGGGGTCCCAAATGATATTTTTGGACCTGGTTCATCTACTCATAAGTTCCGCCACTGATCAGTTTTTTGTGCAAATCCGATCAGGCCAAAGGCCACTTGATCCAAAAGATCTTGGTAGTCTCTGCAAATTAGATGCAATTGTTGTCTGTGGCTTATCCAGACAAGTAAACTCATGATGCCACAAGAAGGAGGTGTGGATGCCAGTACCAAGTGGTAATCTGAGGGTTTCTCACACGGCCAATGTTCATGCAGTGATCCGAAGATGTATTTTTGGGAGTAGCAGTTTCTCACAGAAATGGGAAGGAGGCATCCATTTATACAATACACCTCTGCATATGTCCAGAACCACAGCTGCCTCTGTATGGACTGTATCCATCTCTTAACACAAGAGACAGGACAGGTTTGCTACATAAATATTCACTTTGTATTATATGCCTTTCATTAAATGCTTAACTTTTTGTCTTGAGAAGAGATTGTAGATAGTACTTACGCTGGGTACACATATATACAATTGTCGGGCCTTTCTTCCGTTCTGGGTCGGACGGCCGTTCAATTGTATAGGTGTGTACGCTGTCCCGACTCCCTCTGTACGATCGATAAACGGCCAAAAACGGTCTTGTCCGTCCATACTCGGTCGGTCAAAGGTTCAGTGCTGTTTAATATTCATCCGACAGGACGGGCCCATATCTGAACAAAAGGGCAGTGTGTACGCACGTTCGATCGATATGCTGGCCGTTCTTGCGACTATACTGCCAAAGCTGGAACGCCCATAGCTGCATGATCTCTCCTACAGCACATATAGACGGGTTATGCATCTAAATTTCTAAGAAGCCGAGAGCAGCGGTTAAATGATCATTAGCCGCAGACACATTCTCTCTAGATCTCTATTTATAACATCATTGTGAAATATATGTGGGCAGCAGCTATTATACTATATCTTAAAAACAGCCCTTATATAAGAGATTAAACATCAGCCGCTCACAATACCGCCGAACGGGTCAATTGCGCTGACAATATACGCCTATACAAATAGAATCAATTGTGGACTCCGATAAATATACAAAAATCTGGATATCAGTCCACATAATAAATTCTAAAAAATCAGTCAATTCCCTAACAGCCTGTTAGAGACAGAGGAAGCGGCAAGTGCAATTGCAATAGCCGCAGATATATGTCTCTATCAATATAATGTCTGCAAAATCAGTATATGAGTAACAGCAACTCTATCATGTGTGAAGAACAGATCATATATATATGAGGGATTAAACAACATATACAGTATACAAAATATACTGTACTAACACCCGGAGAAATCCACAACCCCATAATTCAATACCCAATGTAACTGAGGGTGTACATCTGCTGCCACATAATCTTTTTCAATAAATCAGCTCAGGAACAATTATTTTGTGAGAATATTTATTACTGTTCCTTCCAACAAATAATTCCCATCAAAGAAATAGAAAGATACAGCTATTGCTGTAAGCGGCTGCATTTTAATGCCAGACTCTATGAATAGAGTTTAGCAACAAAGTATTGCTACATAGCAACATTGTCTCAGTAGTAGACAAATGTTGCAGACATACAAGTGCTCTATACAAGAGCTGGGAAGGGAGAAATAATATACGTACAACTCCCTTGGGAAACTAGACTGTGCGGATCAATCTCTCTGCTGCGTCTAAATTTTAGTCAGCTGGCAGGGTGACTAAACTTCTATATAGACGGGTTATGCGTCTACAGTGTGTTCCCGGAGCCCAGATAACAGCGGGAGCTGTTGGCCTGGCTCCGCTCCGTGCCGCCGCCCCCCCTCCCCCAGATTACATTACAGGTCAGCGGACGAGCCATGCAACGGCTCGTCCGCCTATATAAACGGCACTTTATAGATAGAGCCTCAGTGACAGTAAGGAACGTGCTTTCTGCGTACATGAAAGCACGCCCCTGTCACTGTGGAGGTGCCACTGTCCCCAATCACATCTGCCCTCAGTGACAGGGGCGTGCTTTCATGTACGCAGAAAGCACGTCCCTGTCACTGAGGCACTGCTATAGGTGCCGTATATGCACCTTTTTTAAATGGGCTTTTTCAGCCTGGTGCTCGGCCCCTCCCACTGCCCGCCCCATTTCTAATACTATACTATAGGGAGTTGGAGGCACCGCACTTGGTGCCTCCTAAACTATTAAAAATGAAAAAAGTATTATAATAATACGAAGCATATACTTATGACACATAGGGGCAAATTTACTAAAGGAAATTTGTAAAAAATAGATGTATTTGTATCCAGAAATACACTTATTTTTGACATTTACTATCCCAAAAATACGGCAATTCATATTCGAATTGATAGCACATCAATACGACTACGAATTGCCATATTTTTGGGATAGTAAATGTCAAAAATAAGTGTATTTCTGGATACAAATACATATATTTTTTACAAATTTCCTTTAGTAAATTTCCCTCATAATATGTGTCATAAGTATTTTCTTTGTATTATTTTATTATATTAATCATTAATGACAGGGCTCTGCCTCCCCTGCCTCCCCTGACTGCACGTCCCTTGTGTCGACTATATGTTTGTTGACCAAAAGTGTTCAACCTTTTGACTGTGGACATATATTGACTAGAACTAGATCATAGACTATCATTACTTAAGTGGACTATGTAAAGTTGTCCGCCCCCTTGCTGACAGCACCGGGCGGGGGGAAAGCCGGTCAGTGTGTATGCTCTGAGCAACTTTCCCCCCAGCGATGACAGCGATCATTGCTGTCCATACATGCTGGGCTATAATTGCCCACCTTTCATCTATGCTAAGCAATCTATGCTAGACAATATTGACTAAGCTGGAGAAAAACTGGGAGATTTTGGCAAACCTTCTAGGAGATTTTCTAGTCAAAATCTCCTGCCAAAATCTCACTGTGTGTACACCCCAAACACTGTAATGACAGCATACCTTTTGTAGCACAGTAAAGAAAAAGAAGTAGTAGGATCAGTAATTCATTGCACAACTGTGTGCTTTTGGCCTAGGGGAGGAGGGAGAGGACACATGCTGATTTGTCCAGTTACTTCCTTAAACACAGAGAAGCATTTTCTTTCTTCCTCTCAGCTTTTTACTTCCCTGTTTTTTCATGCACCCAGTGAAAACTGCAAGCTCTCCTGCCAGCGTACCAGCCTCAAGACTTATTTTCTATAGAGTTGACCAGCTTTTCACAATGAATCCATTTCTACCTGAGGACGTAAAGAACATTATAGCAGGTAATTGTTGAAGGGGGGCGGAGCTATTGGATAAACACTGTACAAATGGAGGAAGCTCATTCTTCTTTCATCTCTGCAGAGCAATAACATCTGTGACAAGTTGAAACAGAAATGAAATGATTTTGTAGTGTAGATCAGATTGTAATGATGTTACAGGTGCTTTTACAGTAGTTGCATTCTCCTCACAATTCTCCTCACCATAAATTACTTGCAATTACTCAATGCTTCTGATCTGCTATTGTATAACATATAAGTATTATCTTGTTTGTTGGTCAGGAAAGAGAAGAGACTGTCAGCATCACTTCTAGGGGCGAGGCCTGATGAAGACATCATCAGTCCCAGCCCCCAATAATGCATGAGGGGGCGGGACTACATATGCGTGATTTGCCTATGTAGCTCCTCCCCTACCCCCCCAAAAGCCGCAAATCGCAGCAATTTAAAGCTTCTGCAGCCGTGGACATGCGGGGGGAAAGGGGTCCGCCGGAACATGGGAGGGTTGCCCACCTTTCCGGGGGGGGCCGGGAGGGGGACCCAATTTTCGGGAGCCTCCCAGCCATTCCGGGAGGGTTTGCAACCCTGGTGTATAATAAGGTAATAAGTGGTGCATGTGCTGCCAGGTGTTTATTAAAGAGATGAGAGGAAGAGATTGCAATGAGGTGTTTGGTGAAATGGGGGTTCTGTGAGGTGATTAATGAAAGGGCTTGCTGTAAGGTGGTTAATGAAGGGAGGAGTGCTTTGAGAGATAGACATTTGGACCTTGGCAGCCCTGACGGGATAAGGTCTGTCGGTCGACCTAATGATGGTTGACGGTCATTAGGTCGACACCATTGGGTCGACATGCAGCAAGGTCGACAGATGTCTAGACAGGGGCCGGTTTCTTGGCACCATAGGCAAAACTTTTGCATACCCCCCCTCCCCCCTCATATGTACATATGTACATACACACACTGCCTCCCTCATACATACATACATACATACATACATACATACATACATACACTGTCTCTCTCATACATACTTACATACATATATACATACAATTATACACTGCATCCATACTACATACATTCTGTATTTCCATCCCCCTCTTCTCCCCAGCCGGGGCCCACTGTGACAACTACTGTAGCAGTAGTTCAGAGAGTGATTACAGCCTACAGGCAGCCACTACCTTGGTGTTTCACCACCACAACAACCAAGAGCAACTTACCAATGGGAGTTGTGTGTGTGTGTGTGTGTGTGTAGGTTGAGGTGTGCAGCTGCTGCAGTCACCTGGTCATGGTGCAGTCACCCGTCCAGGTTGCCGGGCAGCCTCTGCTGCCGCAGGCAAGGAATCATCGCTCCTACACCGCTGCAGGAGAGTGGGGACGGGTGTGCGGACATGATCGGGGCTTCCTGATTGCGCACCTCCCACCCCCAAGCATACAGCGTGAGGGAGGAGGGGGTTCTGCCAGTAAGATGGATGCAGAAGGGACGGGGTGGGGTGGAGGGATGTGCTGCCAACGTGGAGGCAGCAATAAGCGCAGGTGCACTCACATGGGGGGGGGGGGCTGCGTACTTTAAATTGATGTTTGTGTCCCAGCTGGGCTGATTACATGGTGGGCGGCTAATTCTTCCCCGCTCCTCATCTCTTCCGCACAGCTGAACTGATAAAAACATCGTGCAGTGCTGCCCTCCGGTGGCCGGCGCCCATAGGCAATTGCCTACAGCTGCCTAGTGGTGGCGCCGGCCCTGTGTCTAGGTCAACATGGCTCAAGGTCTACAGGTGTCTAGGTCAACACATGCGTTAGGTCGACATGGGTTAGTGGACATGTGCCGACAGGCAGTATTTCATGCCCTACAATCCACTAGGGCGTGGTTGGAGAATAAAACAGTGTGCCGAACTCAGTGAGGCACCGCGCCCGAAGCATGGCAAGCGTAGCGAGCCATGCGAGGTGCACTTAATACTGTGTCCATGTCGACTGTGTCGACATTCAGGTAAAAATCCAGTGAAAAACCCCATGTCGACCTTTTGACCATCGACCTAACCCATGTCGAACTAATGCATGTGTCAACCTAGACACCTGTCGACTATGTCCCATGTCGACCTAGACACCTGTCCACCTTGAGCCAGGATGACCTAAACACCTGTCCACCTTGCTGTATGTTGACCCAACGGTGTCAACCTAATGACTGCTGACCATCATTAGGTCGACCCAATGATCCCAACCCGCCCTGACAGATCACTCAGCACTCAGAGCTAACACATCGCTGTACAGTGTTGCATGCTGAGCGATCTTGCTGAGCGATCTACATTGGTCAGGTCGCTCAGCAGTGTTGCCCCGTGTGTAGGCCTCATTAGTTTAGAATCCATTAAACGTATCTGTATTTATTGCAAGGTTGTTGTTGTTATTTAAGTTTGTTTGCACTGCAAACTACGGTATAGTGTTCTTTTTTTTCAAAGTACCAGCCTGTTTATAAAGAGCTCACATCACAACTGTTGACAGTAAATATGTACA